>NW_022681008.1:0-51937 GCF_009764315.1 Trachypithecus francoisi | reverse complement strand
GTGTTGTGTAACTCTGTGAGATGAATTCACACATCACATCACTGTTTCTCAGAAAGCATCTTGCTAGTTTTTATCTGAGAATATTTCCTTTTTCACCATATTTCTCAATGTGCTCCAGAATATCCCATCAAAGATTCCACAAAAAAAGTGTTAGCAACTTCTCAATGAAAAGAACAGTGTAGGCCGGGCGTGGTGGCTCAAGCCTGTAATCCCAGCACTTTGGGAGGCCGAGATGGGTGAATCACGAGGTCAGGAGATCAAGACCATCCGGGTTAACACAGTGAAACCCCATCTCCACTAAAAA
Organism: Trachypithecus francoisi; assembly: GCF_009764315.1. Taxonomy (NCBI): domain Eukaryota; kingdom Metazoa; phylum Chordata; class Mammalia; order Primates; family Cercopithecidae; genus Trachypithecus; species Trachypithecus francoisi. The sequence goes on along the minus strand of NW_022681008.1, from coordinate 51,633 downwards.
AAAAATACAAAAAACTAGCCGGGCGAGGTGGTGGGTGCCTGTAGTCCCAGGTACTTGGGAGGCTGAGGCAGGAGAATGGTGTAAACCCAGGAGGCGGAGCTTGCAGTGAGCTGAGATCCGGCCACTGCACTCCAGCCTGGGCGACAGAGCAAGATTCTGTCTCAACCAAAAAAAGAAAAAAAGGAACAGTGTAACACTGTGAGATGAACTCACACATCACAAAGAAGTTTTTCAGGAAGTTTATTTCAAGAATTTATATGAGGATATTTCCTTTGTCACCATAGGCTTCAATGTGTTCCAAAATATCCCTTCTCAGATTCCCCCAAAACAGTGCTACCCAACTGCTCCATGAAGAGAATCTTGTAACTCTGAGATGAATTAACAAATCACAAAGCAATTTCTCAGAAAGCGTCTTTCTAGTTTTTGTCTTAGGATATTTCCTTTTTCAACATTTCCCTCAATGCGCTCACGAATATCCCTTCGCAGATTCCACGAAATCAGTGTTAGCAAACTGCTCCATGAAAAGAAAGGTGTAAATCAGTGAGATGAATTCACACATTGCGAAGCAGTTTCTCAGAAAGCTTCTTTTTGGCTTTTGTCTGAGGATATTTCCTTTGTCACCATAGGTTTCAATGCACACCTAAATATCCCTTCTCAGACAACACAAAAACAGTGATACCAAAGGTCTCCCTCAACAGATACTTTTAGCAATATGAGATGAATGCACACATCAGAAAGTATTTTCTCCAAATGCTTCTCTCCAGTTTTTACCAGGAGAATTTTACTTTTTTACTTAGGCCTCTAGGAATTCCCAATTATCCCTTTGCAGATTCCATAAAAACAATGCTATCAAACTGCTACAAGAAAACAAAGGTGTAACTCTGCGTGATGAATTCACCCATCACAAAGAAATTTCTCAGAAAGCTTCTTTCTCGTTTTTATCTCAGGATATTTCCTTTTCTAACATCGGCTTCCATGTGCTGCCAAATATCCCTTCCCAGACACCATAAAAACAGTGATGCCAAACTGTTCTCTCAGCAGAAAGATTTACCTATATGAGATGAATGCACACATCACAAAAGAGTTCTCAGAAATTTTCTCTCCAGTTTTTACCTGAAGATATTTGCTTTTTCAACCTTGGTCTCTATCCGCTCCTGAATATCTCTTTGCATATTCCACAAAAACAGTGTTACCAAACTGTTCAGTGAAAAGTAAGATTTACCTTTGTTAGATGAAATCACCCATCACAAAACAGTCTCTCAGATAACTTCTTTCTAGTTTTTTTTCTGAGGTTATTTCCTTTTTCACTATAGGCTTCTGTGTTCTCCAAATATCCCTCTGTAGATTAAACAAAACAGGGTTACCAAATTGTTCAATTAAAATAACGGTTTACCTCCAGGAGGTGAATTCAAACATCACAAAAAAATTTCTCAGAAGGCTCCTTTCTAGTTTTTATCTGTGCATATTTACTTTTCCACAATCAGCGTCAATGCATTCCCAAATATCCCTTATCAGACACCACAAAAACAGTGATGTCAAACTGCTCAATCAACAAAGTGGTTCATCACTATGAGGTGAATACACATATCACAAAACAGCTTCTCAAAAACCTTCTCTTAAGTTTTTATCTGAAGAGATTTCCTTTTTCAGCATAGGCCTCTATGAGCTGCCGGAAATCCCTTTGCAGATCCCCAAAAACTGTGCTACTAAACTGCTCAATGAAAAGAAAGCTGTAATTCCGTGAGATGAATTCACCCATCACAAAGCAGTTCCTCAGAATGCTACTTTCTAGTTTTTGTCTGAGGATATTTCCTTATTCACCATAGGTCTCAATGCCAGCGTGAATATCCCTTTGCAGATTCCATGAAAATAGTGTTAGCAAACTGCTCCATGAAAAGAAAGCTGTAAATCTGTGAGATGAATTCACACATCACAAAGCAGTTTCTCAGAAAATTTCCTTTGGTTTTGCTCTGAGGATATTTTCTTTGTCAACATACGCTTCATTATGCTCCCAAATATCCTATTTCAGTTTCCATGAAATCAGTGTTATCAAACTGCTCAATGAAAACAACAGTGTGTCTCTGTGAGATGAATTCACATATCCAAAAGTAATTTCTCAGAAAAAGTCTTTCTACTTTTTACCTGAGGATATTTCCTTTTTCACCATAGGCCTCAGTGTGCTCCAGAATATCCCATCACAGAATCCATGAAAAAAGTGTTAGCAAACTTCTCAATGAAAAGAATGGTGTAACTCTGTGAGTTGAATTCACACATCATAAAGAAGTTTCTCAGAAAGTTTCTTTCTAGATTTTATCTGAGGATACTTCCTTTGTCACCCTAGGCTTCAACGTGATCCAAAATATTCCTTCTCAGATTCCCCAGAAACAGTGCTACCAAACTTCCATGGAAAGAATCACGTAACTCTGTGAGATGAATTCACAAATCACAAAGTCGTTTCTCAGAAAACGTCTTGCTAGTTTTTGTCTGAGGATATTTCCTTGGTCACTGTTTGCCTCAATGCGCTTGTGTATATCCCTTTACAGATTCCACAAAAATATTAGCAAAATGCTCCATGAAAAGAAAGGTGTAAATCTGTGAGATGAATTCACACATCACAAAGCAGTTTCTCAGAAAACATCTTCTTGTATTTTGTCTGAGGATATATCCTTTGTCACCATAGGCTTCAATGCACTCCAAAATATCCCTTCTCAGACACCACAAAAGCAGTGATGCCAAAGTACTCCCTCAACAGAAACGTTTAGCTCTTTGAGACGAATGCACACATTACAAAGGAGTATCTCCAAAAGTTATTCTCCAGTTTTTACCTGGAGAATTTTCTTTTATCATCTTAGGCCTCTGTGGCCTCCCAAATATCCCTTTGCAGATTCCAAAAAACAGTGCTACCAAACTGCTAAAGGAAAACAAACATGTAATTCGGTGTAATGAATTCACCCATCACAAAGAAATTTATCAGGAAGCTTCTTTCTAGTTTTTATCTCAGGATATTTCCTTTTTCACTATCAGGTTCCATGCGCTCCCAAATATACCTTCTGAGACACCACAAAAACCGTGATGCCAAACTGCTCTCTCAACAGAAAGCTTTACCTCTATGAGATTAATGCACACTTCACAAAGGAGTTATCAGAAACTTTCTCTCTAGTTTTTACCTGAAGATATTACCTGTTTCAAACTTGGCCTGTATCCACTCCTGAATATCGCTTTGCATATTCCACAATAACAGCATTACCAAACTGCTCAATGAAAAGGAAGATTTAACTCTGTGAGATGAATTCAGCCATCACAAAACAGTCTCTCAGAAAGGTTCTTTCTAGTTTGTATCTAAGGGTATTTCCGTTTTCACCTTGGCTTCTCTGTGATCCCAATACCCCTTTGTAGATTCCACAAAGCAGGGTTACCAAAGTGCTCAATGAAAAGAATAGTTTACCTCTGGGAGTTGAAATCACCCATCACAAAGAAATTTCTCAGGAAGCTCCTTTCTACTTTTTACCTTTGCATATTTATTTTTCCACCATGAGCTTCAATGACCTCCCAAATATCCATTCTCAGACACCACAAAAACAGTGAGTCCATACTGCTCAATCAACAAAATGGTTTACCCCTATGAGGTGAATACACACATCACTAAACATCTTTTCAAATCCTTCTCTCCAGTTTTTATCTAAAGATATTTCCTTTTTCATCATAGGTCTCTGTGATCTCCCAAAAATCCCTTTGCAGAGTCCCCAAAAACAGTGATACCAAAGTGTTTAATGAAAAGAAAAGTGTAACTCTGTGAGAGTTACACATCGCTAAGCAGTTTCTCAGAAAACTTCTTTCTAGTTTATATCTGAGGATATTTCCTTTGTCACCACAGGCCTCAAGGCACTCCCAAATATCCCTTTGCAGATTCCAATAAAGTAGTGTTAGCAAACTGCTCCATGAAAAGAAAGGTGTAACTCTGTGAGATGAATTCACACACCACAAAGAACTTTCTCAGAAAGTTTATTTCCAGTTTTTATCTAAGTATATTTTCTTTTACATGATAGACCTCAATGCACTCCCATACATCACTTTGCAGATTATACGAAAGCAGTATTTGCAAACCGCTCCATGAAAAGAAAGGTGTAACTCTGTGAGATGAATTCACACATCACAAAGGACTTTCTCAAAAAGCTTCTTTCTTGATTTATCAGATGATATTTTTGTGTCTTTGTTTTTTATTCTTTTTTTAAATTTTATTATTATACTTTAAGTTCTAGGGTACATGTGCATAACGTGCAGGTTTGTTACATATGTATACTTATGCCATGTTGGTGTGCTGCACCCATCAACTCGTCATTTACATCAGGTATAACCTCCAGTGCAAACCCTCCCCCCTCCCCCCCATGATAGGCCCCGGTGTGTTATGTTCCCCTTCCCGAGTCCAAGTGATCTCATTGTTCAGTTCCCACCTATGAGTGAGAACATGCGATGTTTGGTTTGCTGCTCTTGCGATAGTTTGCTAAGAATGATGGTTTCCAGCTGCATCCATGTGCATACAAAGGACGCAAACTCATCCCTTTTTATGGCTGCATAGTATTCCATGGTGTATATGTGCCACATTTTCTTAATCCAGTCTGTCACTGATGGACATTTGGGTTGATTCCAAGTCTTTGCTATTGTGAATAGTGCCGCAATAAACATACATGTGCATGTGTCTTTATAGCAGCATGATTTATAATATTTTGGGTATATACCCAGGAATGGGATGGCTGGGTCATATGGTACTTCTAGTTCTAGATCCTTGAGGAATCGCCATACTGTTTTCCATAATGGTTGAACCAGTTTACAACCCCACCAACAGTGTAAAATTGTCCCTATTTCTCCACATCCTCTCCAGCACCTGTTGTTTCCTGACTTTTTAATGATTGCCATTCTAACTGGTGTGAGATGGTATCTCATTGCAGTTTTGATTTGCATTTCTCTGATGGCCAGTGATGATGAGCATTTTTTCATGTGTCTGTTGGGTGTATGAATGTCTTCTTTAGAAAAATGTCTGTTCATATCCTTTGCCCACTTTTTGATAGGGTTGTTTGTTTGATTTTTTTCTTGTAAATCTGTTTGAGTTCTTTGTAGGTTCTGGATATTAGCCCTTTGTCAGATGAGTAGATTGCGAAAATTTTCTCCCACTCTGTAAGTTGTCTGTTCACTCTGATGGTAGTTTCTTTTGCTGTGCAGAAGCTCTTTAGTTTAATTAGATCCTGTTTGTCAATTTTGGTTTTTGTTGCCGTTGCTTTTGGTGTTTTAGACATGAAGTCTTTGCCCATGCCCATGTCCTGAATGGTACTACCTAGGTTTTCTTCTAGGGTTTTTATGGTATTAGGTCTAACATTTAAGTATCTTGAATTAATTTTCATATAAGGAGTAAGGAAAAGATCCAGTTTCAGCTTTCTACTTATGGCTAGCCAATTTTCCCAGCACCATTTATTAAATAGGGAATCCTTTCCCCATTTCTTGTTTCTCTCAGGTTTGTCAAAGATCAGATGGCTGGAGACGTGTGGTATTATTTCTGAGGACTCTGTTCTGTTCCATTGGTCTATATCTCTGTTTTGGTGCCAGTACCATGCTGTTTTGGTTACTGTAGCCTTGTAGTATAGTTTGAAGTGAGGTAGCGTGATGCTTCCAGCTTTGTTCTTTTGACTTAGGATTGTCTTGGCAATGTGGGCTCTTTTTTGGTTCCATATGAACTTTAAAGCAGTTTTTTTCCATTTCTGAGAAGAAACTCATTGGTAGGTTGATGGGAAATGGCATTGAATCTATAAATTACCCTGGACAGTATGGCCATTTTCACGATATTGATTCTTCCTATCCATGAGCATGGTATGTTCTTCCATTTGTTTGTGTTCTCTTTTATTTCACTGAGCAGTGGTTTGTAGTTCTCCTTGAAGAGGTCCTTTACATCCCCCGTAAGTTGGATTCCTAGGTATTTCATTCTCTCTGAAGCAAGTGTGAATGGAAGTTCATTCATGACTTGGCTTTCTGTCTGTTACTGGTGTATAAGAATGCTTGTGATTTTTGTACATTAATTTTGTATCCTGAGACTTTGCTGTAGTTTCTTATCAGCATAAGGAGATTTTGGGCTGAGACCATGCGATTTTCTAAATGTACAATAATGTCATCTGCCAACAGGGACAATTTGACTTCTTCTTTTCCTTACTGAATACCCTTTCTTTCTCTTGCCTAATTGCCCTAGCCAGAACTTCCAACACTATGTTGAATAGGAGTGGTGAGAGAGGGCATCCCTGTCTTGTGCCAGTTTTCAAAGGGAATATTTCCAGTTTTTGCCCATTCAGTATGATATTGGCTATGCGTTTGTCATAAATAGCTCTTATTATTTTGAGATACGTTCCATCAATAGTGAATTTATTGAGCGTTTTTAGCATGAAGGGCTGTTGAACTCCCCATGGGATCTGCTGAGGTCTTTGTTATGACTGCATCACATCTGAACTTCTTGCTGTTCCCAGTCCTGCTTTCTTGGTTCTCTTACAGTTGTTTGTTCTCAAACACTATGGTTCTCTTACAGTTGTTTGTTCTCAAACACTATTATGTGCAAAAAAAAAGAAGTGTTAGCAAATTTCTCAATGTAAACAGCGGTGTAATTCTGTGAGATGAATTCACACATCAGAAAGCAGTTTCACAGAAATCTTCTTTTTGGTTTTTATCAGAGGATATTTCCTTATCACCATAATCCTCCATGCACTCCCAAATATCCCTTTGTAGATTCCACGAAAACAGTGTTAGCAAACTACTCAATAAAAAGAAAGGTGCAACACTTTGAGATGAATGCACAAATCACAATGTACTTTCTCAGAATGATCCTTTCTAGTTTTTATCCGAGGATATTTCCTCTGTCACCACAGGCTTCAATGTGATCCCAAATATCCCTTCTCAGATTCCAGAAAAAGAGTGCTCCCAAATTGATCCAAGAAAAGATGCATGTAACTCTGAAATGAATTAACACATAACAAAACGCTTTCTAACAAAGCTTCTTTCCACGTTTTATATGAGGATATTTCCTTTGTTACCAAAAGCTTTAATGCGCTCTGAAATATCCTATTGCAGATTCCAAGAAAACAGTATTAGCAAACTGTTCAGTGAAATGAACATTGTAACTCCATGAGATGAATTCACGCATCACAAAGCAGTTTCTCAGAAAGCCTCTGTTTAGTTTTAGTCTGAGGATATTTGCTTTTTCACCAAAAGCATCAAATCGCCCAGAAAAATCCCTTCTCAGATTCCATGATAACAGTGTTAGCAAACTGGTCCACGAAAAGAAAGATGTAATTCTGTGAGATGAATTGGAACAACACAAAGCAGTTTCTTAGAAAACTTCTTTTTGGTTTGTAACTGAGGGTACTTTCTTTGTTACCGTATGCTTCAATGCACTCTTAATTATCCTATTGCAGATTCCACAAAAACAGTATTATCAAACTGCTCAATGAAAACAATGGTGTAACTCTGTAAGATGAATTCACACATCACAAAGTAGTTTTTCAGAAATCTTCTTTCTAGTTTTTTCTGAGGGTATTCCCTTTTTCACTATAGGCTTCAATGCGCTCCCGAATATCCCTTTGCAGATTCAAAGAAAACAGTGCTAGCAAACAGTTTCATGAATAGAAAGGTTTATATCTGTGACATGAATTCAAACATCACAAAGAACTTTCTCAGAAAGATTCTTTCTAGTTTTCATCTGAGGATATCTCCTTTGCCACCATAGGCTTCAATGTGATCCAAAATATCCCTTCTCAGATTCCCCAAAAACAGTGCTACCAAACTGATCCATGAAAAGTATCCTTTATCTCTGTGAGATGTATTAACACATCACAAAGTGGTTTCTCAGAAAGCTTGTTTTTAGTTTTAATATGCGGATATTTCCTTTGTCACCATAAGCTTCAATGCACTCCAAAATATCCCATTGTAGACTCCAGAAAAACAGTGTAAGCAAATGGCTGAATGAATCGAACATTGTAAATCTGTAAGATGAATTCAAACATCACAAAGCCATTTCCCAGAAATCTTCTTTCTAATTTTTCTCTGAGGATATTTCCTTTTTCACCACAGACCTCAATGCGCTCCCAAACATTCCTTTGCAGATTCCACCAAAACTGTGTTAGCAATCTGCTCCATGAACAGAAAGGTGATACTCTGTTAGATGAATACACACAATACAAAGAAGTTTCTGAGAAAGCTTCTTTCTAGTTTTTATCTGGGGATATTTCCTTTGTCACCCTAGGCTTCCATGAAATCCAAAATATCCCTTCTCAGATTCCCCAAAAACAGTGCTGCCAAACTGCTTCATGAAAAGAATGGTGTAGAGGGGCGGAGCAACATGGCCGAATAGGAACACCTCCAGTCTCCAACTCGCAGCACGAGTGACACAGAAGACTGGTGATTTCTGCATTTTCAACTGAGGTACTGGGGTCATCTCACTAGGGAGTGCCGGACAATCGGTGCTGGTCAGCTGCTGCAGCCTGACCAGCGAGAGCTGAAGCAGGGCGAGGCATTGCCTCACTTGGAAGCGCAAGGGGGAAGGAAATCCGTTTTCCTAGCCGGGGGAACTGAGACACACAACACCTGGAAAATCGGGTAACTCCCACCCCAATACTGCACTTTAAGGAAACAGGCACACCAGGAGAATATATCCCACACCTGGCCAGGAGGGGCCCACGCCCACGGAGTCTCCCTCACTGCTAACACAGCCGTCTGCGGCGATCTATCCACAAGGCAGCAGCGAGGCTGGGGGAGGGGCGCCCGCCATTGCTGAGGCTTAGGTAGGTAAACAAAGCTGCTGGGAAGCTCCATGTGGGTGGAGCTCACAGCAGCTCAAGGAAGCCTGCCTGTCTGTAGACTCCATCTCTGGGGACAGCGCACAGCTGAAGTCCAATAGAGGAAGCAGCAGGGGCCAGTGCAGACGCGAACGACTCTCTCTGACAGCTTTGGGGAGAGCCGCGGATCTCCCAACGCGGAGGTTGAGATCTGAGAACAGACAGACTGCCTGCTCAGGTGGGTCCCTGACCCCTGAGTAGCCTAGCTGGGAGACATCCCCCACTAGGGGCAGTCTGACACCCCACACCTCACAGGGTGGAGTCACCCCTGAGAGGAAACTTCCAAAGGAAGAATCAGACAGGTACACTCGCTGTTCTGCAATATTCTATCTTCGGCAACCTCTGCTGCTGATACCCAGGCAAACAGGGTCTGGAGTGGACCTCAAGCAATCTCCAACAGATCAACAGATAGTCCTTCTGACTGTCAGAAGGAAAACCTTCAAACAGGAAGGACACCTATACCAAAACCCCATCAGTACGTCACCATCATCAAAGTCCAGAGACAGATAAAACCACAAAGATGGGGAAGAAGCAGGGCAGAAATGCTGGAAATTCAAAAAATAAGAGGGCTTCTCCCCCTGCAAAGGAGCGCAGCACATCGCCAGCAACGGATCAAAGCTGGTCAGAGAATGACTTTGACGAGATGAGAGAAGAAGGCTTCAGTCCATCAAACTTCTCAGAGCTAAAGGAGGAATTACGTACCCAGCACAAAGAAACTAAAAATCTTGAAAAAAGAGTGAAGAATGGACAGCTAGACTAATTAATGCAGAGAAGATCATAAACGAAATGACACAGATGAAAACTATGACACGAGAAATACGTGACAAATGCACAAGCTTCAGTAAGCGACTCGATCAACTGGAAGAAAGAGTATCAGCGATTGAGGATCAAATGAATGAAATGAAGCAAGAAGAGAAACCAAAAGAAAAAAGAAGAAAAAGAAATGAACAAAGCCTGCAAGAAGTATGGGATTATGTAAAAAGACCAATCTACGTCTGATTGGGGTGCCTGAAAGTAGGGGGAAAATGGAACCAAGTTGGAAAACACTCTTCAGGATATCATCCAGGAGAACTTCCCCAACCTAGTAGGGCAGGCCAACATTCAAATTCAGGAAATACAGAGAACACCACAAAGATACTCCTCCAGAAGAGCAACTCCAAGACACATAATTGCCAGATTCACCAAAGTTGAAATGAAGGAAAAAATCTTAAGGGCAGCCAGAGAGAAAGGTCGGTTACCCACAAAGGGAAGCCCATCAGACTAACAGCAGATCTCTCGGCAGAAACTCTACAAGCCAGAAGAGAGTGGGGGCCAATATTCAACGTTCTTAAAGAAAAGAATTTTCACCCAGAATTTCATATCCAGCCAAACTAAGTTTCATCAGTGAAGGAGAAATAAAATCCTTTACAGATAAGCAAATGCTTAGAGATTTTGTCACCACCAGGCCTGCCTTACAAGAGACCCTGAAGGAAGCCCTAAACATGGAAAGGAACAAGCGGTACCAGCCATTGCAAAAATATGCCAAAATGTAAAGACCATCGAGGCTAGGAAGAAACTGCATCAACTAACGAGCAAAATAACCAGTTAATATCATAATGACAGGATCAAGTTCACACATAACAATATTAACCTTAAATGTTAATGGACTAAATGCTCCAATGAAAAGACACAGACTGGCAAACTGGATAAAGAATCAAGACCCATCAGTCTGCTGTATTCAGGAGACCCATCTCACATGCAGAGACATACATAGGCTCAAAATAAGGGATGGAGGAAGATCTACCAAGCAAATGGAGAACAAAAAAAGCAGGGGTTGCAATCCTAGTCTCTGATAAAACAGATTTTAAACCATCAAAGATCAAAAGGACAAAGAAGGCCATTACATAATGGTAAAGGGATCAATTCTACAGGAAGAGCTAACTCTCCTAAATATATATGCACCCAATACAGGAGCACCCAGATTCATAAAGCAAGTCCTTAGAGACCTACAAAGAGACTTAGACTCCCATACAATAATAATGGGAGACTTCAACACTCCACTGTCAACATTAGACAGATCAACGAGACAGAAAGTTAACAAGGATATCCAGGAATTGAACTCATCTCTGCACCAAGCGGACCTAATAGACATCTATAGAACTCTCCACCCCAAATCAACAGAATATACATTCTTCTCAGCACCACATCGCACTTATTCCAAAATTGACCACATAATTGGAAGTAAAGCACTCCTCAGCAAATGTCAAAGAACGGAAATTATAACAAACTGTCTCTCAGACCACAGTGCAATCAAACTAGAACTCAGGACTAAGAAACTCAATCAAAATCGCTCAACTACATGGAAACTGAACAACCTGCTCCTGAATGACTACTGGGTACATAAGGAAATGAAAGCAGAAATAAAGATGTTCTTTGAAACCAATGAGAACAAAGATACACATTACCAGAATCTCTGGGACACATTTAAAGCAGTGTGTAGAGGGAAATTTATAGCACTAAATGCCCACAAGAGAAAGCAGGAAAGATCTAAAATGACACTCTAACATCACAATTAAAAGAACTAGAGAGGCAAGAGCAAACACATTCAAAAGCTAGCAGAAGGCAAGAAATAACTAAGATCAGAGCAGAACTGAAGCAGATAGAGACACAAAAAACCCTCCAAAAAATCAACGACTCCAGGAGTTGGTTTTTGAAAAGATCAACAAAATTGACAGACCGCTAGCTAGACTAATAAAGAAGAAAAGAGAGAGGAATCAAATAGACGCAATAAAAAATGATAAAGGGGATATCACCACTGACCCCACAGAAATACAAACAACCATCAGAGAATATATAAATGCCTCTATGGAAATCAACTAGAAAATCTAGAAGAAATGGATCATTTCCTGGACACTTACACTCTCCCAAGATTAAACCAGGAAGAAGTTGAATCCCTGAATAGACCAATAGCAGGCTCTGAAATTGAGACAACAATTAATAGCCTACCAACCAAAAAAAATCCAGGACCAGATGGATTCACAGCTGAATTCTACCAGAGGTACAAGGAGGAGCTGGTACCATTCCTTCTGAAACTATTCCAATCAATAGAAAAAGAGGGAATCCTCTCTAACTCATTTTATGAGGCCAACATCATCCTGATACCAAAGCCTGGCAGAGACACAACAAAAAAAGAGAATTTTAGACCAATATACTGATGAACATCGATGCAAAAATTCTCAAAAAATACTGGCAAACCGGATTCAGCAGCACATCAAAAAGCTTATCCACCATGATCAAGTGGGCTTCATCCCTGGGATGCAAGGCTGGTTCAACATTCGCAAATCAATAAACGCAATCCAGCATATAAACAGAACCAAACACAAGAACCACATGATTATCTCAATAGATGCAGAAAAGGCTTTTGACAAAATTCAACAGCCCTTTATGCTAAAAACGCTCAATAAATTCGGTATTTATGGAACGTACCTCAAAATAATAAGAGCTATTTATGACAAACCAAGAGCCAATATACTGAATGGGCAAAAACTGGAAAAATTCCCTTTGAAAACTGGCACAAGACAGGGATGCCCTCTCTCACCACTCCTATTCAACATAGTGTTGGAAGTTCTGGCTAGGGCAACCAGGCAAGAGAAAGAAATCAAGGGTATTCAGTTAGGAAAGAAGAAGTCAATTTGTCCCTGTTTGCAGATGACATGATGGTATATTTAGAAAACTCCATTGTCTCAGCCCAAAATCTCCTTCAGCTGATAAGCAACTTCAGCAAAGTCTCAGGATACAAAATTAATGTGCAAAAATCACAAGCATTCTTATACACCAGTAACAGACAAGCAGAGAGCCAAATCAGGAATCAACTTCCATTCACAATTGCTTCAAAGAGAATAAAATACCTAGGAATCCAGCTTACAAGGGATGTCAAGGACCTCTTCAAGGCAAACTACAAACCACTGCTCAGTGAAATCAAAGAGGACACAAACAAATGAAAGAACATACCATGCTCATGGATAGGAAGAACCATATCGTGAAAATGGCCATACTGCCCAAGGTCATTTATAGATTCAATGCCATCCCCATCAAGCTAATGACTTTCTTCACAGAATTGGAAAAAACTGCTTTAAAGTTCATATGGAACCAAAAAAGAGCCCGCATTGCCAAGACAATCCTAAGTCAAAAGGACAAAGCTGGAGGCGTCACGCTCCCTGACTTCAAACTATACTACAAGGCTACAGTAACCAAAACAGCATGGTACTTGTACGACAACAGAGATATAGACCAATGAAACAGAACAGAGTCCTGAGAAATAATACCACACATCTACAGCCATCTGATCTTTGACAAACCTGAGAGAAACAAGAAATGGGGAAAGGATTCCCTATTTAATAAATGGTGCTGGGAAAATGGCTAGCCATAAGTAGAAAGCTGAAACTGGATCCTTTCTTACCCCTTATATGAAGATTAATTCAAGATGGATTAGAGACTTAAATGTTAGACCTAATACCATAAAAACCCTAGAAGAAAACCTAGGTAGTACCATTCAGGACATAGGCATGGGCAAGGACTTCATGTCTAAAACAGCAAAAGCAATGGCAGCAAAAGCCAAAATCGACAAATGGGATCTCATTAAACTAAAGAGCTTTTGCACAGCAAAAGAAACTACCATCAGAGTGAACAGGCAACCTACAGAATAGAAGGGAATTTTTGCAACCTACTCATCTGACAAAGGGCTAATATCCAGCATCTACAGAACTCAAACAAATATACAGAAAAAAACAAACAACCCCATCAAAAAGTGGGCAAAGATATGAACAGACATTTCTCAAAAGAAGACATTCATACAGCCAACAGACACATGAAAAATGCTCATCATCACTCGCCATCAGAGAAATGCAAATCAAAACCAATGAGATACCATCTCACACCAGTTAGAATGGCAATCATTAAGAAGTCAGGAAACAACAGGTGCTGGAGAGGATGTGGAGAAATAGGAACACTTTTACACTGTTGGTGGTATTGTAAACTAGTTCAACCATTATGGAAAACAGTATGGGAATTCCTCAAGGATCTAGAACCTGATGTACCATATGACCCAGCCATCCCACTACTGGGTATATACCCAAAGGATTATAAATTATTCTACTACAAAGACACATGCACACGTATGTTTATTGTGGCACTATTCACAATAGCAAAGACTTGGAATGAACCGAAATGTCCGTCTGTGACAGACTGGATTAAGAAAATGTGGCACATATACACCATGGAATACTATGCAGCCATAAAAAGGGATGAGTTTGCATCCTTTGTAGGGACATGAATGCAGCTGGAAACCATCATTCTTTGCAAACTATCACAAGAAGAGAAAACCAAACACCGCATGTTCTCACTCATAGGTGGGAACTGAACAACTGACTCGGGAAGGGGAACATCACACACTGGGGCCTATCATGGGGAGGAGGGAGGAGGGAGGGATTGCATTGGGGAGTTATACATGATATAAATGATGACTTGATGGGTGCTAACGAGTTGATGTGTGCAGCACACCAACATGGCATAAGTATACATATGTAACAAACCTGCACGTTATGCACATGTACCCTAGAACTTAAAGTATAATAAAAAAATAAAAAAGAAAAAAAAAAGAAAAGAATGGTGTAACTACGTGAGATGAATTCATACATCACAAAGCTGTTTATCAGACAGCTTCTTTCTGGTATTTATCTGAGGATATTCCCTTTTTCTCCATATTCCTCAAGGCACTCTGTAATATCCCTTTGCAGATTCCACCAAAAAAGTGATAACAAACTTCTCAATGAAAAGAACGGTGTAACTCTGTGAGATGAATTGACACATCACAAAGCAGTTTCACAGAAAGCTCTCTCTAGCATTTTTATGAGTATATTCCCTTTTTAACATATTCCTCAATGCACTCGTGAATATCCCTTTTCAGATTCCCCAAAAATAATATGAGCAAACTGCTTCATAAAAAAAAAAATGTAAATCTTTGAGATGAATTCACACATCCCAAAGCAGTTTCTCAGAAAGATTGCTTTTGGTTTTTCTCTGAACATATATCCTTAGTCACCATAGGCTTTGATGTGCTCGCAAAGATCCTATTGCAGATTCCACGAAAACAGTGTTAGCAAATTGCTCCATGAAAAAAGGTATAACTCTGTGAAATGAATTGAGACAACACAAAACATTTTCTTAGAAAGCTTCCTTTTGGTTTTTAACTGAGGATATTTCCTTTGTCACCATAGGCTTTGATGTGCTCTCAAATATCCTATTGCAGATTCTGCAAAAACAGAGGTATCAAACTGCTCAATGAAAAGAATGGTGTAACTCTGTGAGATGAATTGACACATCACAAAGCAGTTTCACAGAAAGCTCTCTCTAGCATTTTTATGAGTATATTCCCTTTTTTCACATATTCCTCAATGCACTCATGAATATCCCTTTTCAGGTTCCACAAAAATAGTATTAGCAAACTGTTTCACGAAAGAAAATGTAAATCTTTGAGATGAATTCACACATCCCAACGCAGTTTCTCAGAAAGATTGTTTTTGGTTTTTCTCTGAGCATATATTCTTAGTCACCATAGGCTTTGATGTGCTCACAAAGATCCTATTGCAGATTCCACGAAAACAGTGTTAGCAAATTGCTCCATAATAAAAGGTATAACTCTGTGAAATGAATTGAGACAACACAAAACATTTTCTTAGAAAGCTTCCTTTTGGTTTTTAACTGATGATATTTCCTTTGTCACCATAGGCTTTGATGTGCTCTCAAATATCCTATTGCAGATTCTGCAAAAACAGAGGTATCAAACTGCTCAATGAAAGGAGTGGTGTCTCTGTAAGATGAATTCACACATCCCAAAACAGTTTCTCAGAATTTTTTTCTAGTTTTTATCTAAGTACATTTCCTTTTTCACTGTAGGCCTCAATGCACTCCAAAATATCCCTTCGCAGATTCAACGAAAGCAGTGTCAGCAAACGACTTCATGAATAGAAAGGTGTAAACCTGTGACATGAATTCAAACATCACAAACAATTTTATCAGAGTCATTCTTTCTAGCTTTTATCTGAGGATATCTCCTTGTCACTGTAGGCTTCAATGCGATCCATAATATCCCTTCTGATATTCCCCAAAAACAGTGCTACCAAACTGATCGATTTAAAGCATCCCATAACTCTGTGACATGTATTTACACATCACAAAGCAGTTTCTCAGGAAGTTTCATTCTAGTTTTTATATGAGGATATTTCCTTTGTTACCATAAGCTTCAGTGCAAAGCTCCAAAATATCCCTTTGTAGACTCCAGGAAAATAGTGTTAGCAAATGGCTCAATGAATGAACAGTGTAAATCTGTAAGATGATTTCACACATCACAAAGCAGTTTCTCAGAAAGATTGTTTTTGGTTTTTCTCTGAGCATATATTCTTAGTCACCATAGGCTTTGATGTGCTCACAAAGATCCTATTGCAGATTCCACGAAAACAGTGTTAGCAAATTGCTCCATAATAAAAGGTATAACTCTGTGAAATGAATTGAGACAACACAAAACATTTTCTTAGAAAGCTTCCTTTTGGTTTTTAACTGAGGATATTTCCTTGTCACCATAGGCTTTGATGTGCTCTCAAATATCCTATTGCAGATTCTGCAAAAACAGAGGTATCAAACTGCTCAATGAAAGGAGTGGTGTCTCTGTAAGATGAATTCACACATCCCAAAACAGTTTCTCAGAATTTTTTTCTAGTTTTTATCTAAGTACATTTCCTTTTTCACTGTAGGCCTCAATGCACTCCAAAATATCCCTTCGCAGATTCAACGAAAGCAGTGTCAGCAAACGACTTCATGAATAGAAAGGTGTAAACCTGTGACATGAATTCAAACATCACAAACAATTTTATCAGAGTCATTCTTTCTAGCTTTTATCTGAGGATATCTCCTTTGTCACTGTAGGCTTCAATGCGATCCATAATATCCCTTCTGATATTCCCCAAAAACAGTGCTACCAAACTGATCGATTTAAAGCATCCCATAACTCTGTGACATGTATTTACACATCACAAAGCAGTTTCTCAGGAAGTTTCATTCTAGTTTTTATATGAGGATATTTCCTTTGTTACCATAAGCTTCAGTGCAAAGCTCCAAAATATCCTTTGTAGACTCCAGGAAAATAGTGTTAGCAAATGGCTCAATGAAATGAACAGTGTAAATCTGTAAGATGATTTCACACATCACAAAGCAGTTTCTCAGAAAGCTTCTTTCTACTCTTTCTCTGAGGATATTTCTTTATTCACCGTAGACCTCAATGCACTCCCAAACATCCCTTTGCAGATTCCATGAAAACTGTTTTAGCAATCTGCTCCATGAACAGAAAGGTGATACTCTGTGAGGTAAATACACACATCACAAAGAAGTTTCTGAGAAAGCTTCTTTCTAGTTTTTATCTGAGGATATTTCCTTTGTCACCCTAGGCTTCAATGAAATCCAAAATATCCCTTCTCAGATTCCCCAAAACTAGTGCTGCCAAACTGCTCCATGAAAAGAATGGTGTAACTATGTGAGGTGAATTCATACATCACAAATCTGTTTCTCAGACAGCTTCTTTTTAGTATGTATCTGAGGATATTTCCTTTTTCTCCATATTCCACAATGCGCTCCGGAATATCCCATTGCAGATTCCACCAAAAGAGTGTTAGCAAACTTCTCAATGGAGGGACTGGTATAACTCTGTGAGTTGAATTCACACATCACAAAGCAGTTTAACAGAAAGCTTCTTTCTAATATTTGTATGAGTATATATCCTTTTTCAACATATTCCTCAATGCATTCACGAATATCCCTTTTCAGATTCCACAATAATAGTATTAGCAAACTGTTGTAGTAAAGAAAAGTGTAAATCTGTGAGATGAATTCACACATCACAAAGCAGTTTCTCAGAAAGGTTCTTTTTGGCTTTTTTCTCAGGATATATACTTAGTCAAAAAGGTTTCAATGTGCTCCCAAATATCCTATTGCAGATTCCATGAAAACAATGTTAGCAAACTGTTCCATGGAAACAAAGACGTAACTCTGTGAGATGAATTGACACAAAACAAAGCTGTTTCTTAGAAAACTTCTTTTTGGCTTTTAACTGAGGATATTTCCATTGTCGCCACAGGTTTCAATGTACTCTTAAATATCCTATTGCAGATTTCACAAAAACAGTGTATCAAACTGCTCAATGAAAAGAACAATGTACCTCTGTAAGATGAATTCACATATCACAAAGCAGTTTCTCAAAAATGTTCTTTCTAGTTTTTATCTCAGTATTTTTCCTTTTTCACTACAGGCCTCAATGTGCTCCCAAATATCCCTTTGCAGATTCAAAGAAAACAGTGTCAGCAAGCGGCTTCATGAATGGAAAGTTGTAAATCTGTGACATGAATTGAAACATCACAAAGAACTTTCTCAGAATGATTCTGTCTAGTTTTTGTCTGAGGGTATCTCCTTTGTCACCATAGGCTTCAATGCAATCCAAAATATCCCTTCTCAGATTCCCCAAAAGCTGATCTATTAAAAGAATTGTGTAACTCTGTGAAATGAGCTAGCATATCACAAAACGGTTTCTCAAAAATTTCTTCCTAGTTTTTATATGAGGATATTTCCTTTGTCACCATAAGCTTCAACGTGCTCCAAAGCATCCCATTGTAGATTCCACATAAACAGTGTTAGCCAACGGCTCAATGAAATGAACAGTGTAAATATGTAATATGAATTCACACATCACAAAGCAGTTTCTCAGAGAGCTTCTTTCTACTTTTTCTCTGATAATATTTCCTTTTCCACCATAGGCCTAAATGCACTCCCAAACATTCCTTTTGCAGATTCCACCAAAACTTTGTTAGCAATCTGCTCCATGAATAGAAAGGTGATACTCTGTGAGATGAACACACATATCGTGAAGAAGTTTCTGAGAAAGCTTTTTTCTAGTTTTTATCTGAGGATATTTCCTTTGTCACCCTAGGCTTTCATGAGATCCAAAATATCCCTTTTTAGATTCCACAAAAACAGTGCTGCCAAAGTGATCCATGAAAAGAATCATGTAACTCTGTGAGGTGAATTAACACATCACACAGTGGTTTCTCAGAAAGCTTCTTTCTAGTTTGTCTATGTGGACTGTTCTTATTTCACCATAATTTTCACTGTGCTCCAAAATATCCCTTTTAAGATACCAGGAAAGCAGTCTTAGGAAACTGCTCAATGAAAACAACCATGTAACACTGTGAAAGGAATATCACATAACACAAAGCAGTTTCTCAGAAGCTTCTTTTTCGTTTATCTATGAGGATATATGCTTTGTCACCATAGGCTTCAATGCACTCCCAAATATCCTATAGCAGTTTCCACGATAACAGAGTTATCAAACTGCTGAATGAAATGAACGATGTAACTCTGTGAGATGAATTCACACATCACAAAGCAGTTTCTCAGAAAGCTTCCTTTTGGTTTATCTATGAGTGTATTTCCTTTGTCACCATAAACTTCAATGTGCTATGAAATATCAGTGTGCAGATTCCAAGAAAAAGGTGTAAGCAAACTGATCAATGCAAAGTACAGTGTAACTCTGTGAGTTGTATTCACATGTCACAAAGCAGTTTCTCAGAAAACTTCCTTCTAGTTTTTATCTGAGGATATTTTATTTCTCACTGTAGGACTGAATGTACTCCCAAATATCCCTTTGCAGATTCCTCAGAAACAGTGTTAGCAAACTGCTCCATGAAAATAGAGGTGTAACTCTGTGACATGAATTCACACATCACAAAGTAGTTTCTCAGACTGCTTCTTTTTGGTGTTTGTCTGAGGATAATTCCTTTAACACCATAGGCTTACATGCACACCAAAATATCCTATTGAAGATTCCACAAAAACAGTATTAGCAAATTGCCCCATGAAAATAGAGGTGTAACACTGTGAGATGAATTCAGACATCACAAAGGTCTTCTCAGAAAGTTTCTTTCTAGTTTTTATCTGAGGATACTCCCTTTATCACCATAAGCTTCAATACACTCCGAAATATCGAATTGCAGATTCCAAGAAAATAATGTTAGCAAACTGCTCAAGGAAAAGAACATAGTAACACTGAGATGAATTCACCCTCAAAAAGGAAATTCTCAGAAAGATTGTTTCGAGCTTTTACTCAGTGTATTTCCTTTCTCACCATAGGCCTCAATGCACTCCCCAATAGCCTATTGCAGATTAAAAGAAAACAGTGTTATCAAACTGATCCCTGAAAATAACCATGTAATTCTCTGAGATGAATTCACATATCACAAAGTAGTTTCTCGGAAAGTTTCTTACTAGTTTTTGTCTTAGAATATTTCCTTTTTGACTATAGGCCTCAATGCACTCCCAAATATCCCACTGCAGATTCAAAGAAAACAATATCAGCAAACTACTCCATGAAAAGTAAGGTGTAATGCTGTGAGATGAATTCACACATCACAATGTCCTTTCTCAGAAATCTTCTTTCTAATTTTTTTCTGTGAATATTTTCTTTGTTACCATAGTCTTCAATGCGATCCAAAATATCCCTTGTCAGATTCCCCAAACACAATGCTACCAAACTGCTCCATGAAGGGAATCATGTAACTCTGTCAAATGAATTAACACAACATAAAGCAGTTTCTCAGAAAGCTTTCCTGTAGTGTTTATCTGAGGATATGTAATTTATGACCCTATATCTCAATGTGCTCCCATGTATTCCTTTGCGAATATCACGAAAATACTGTTAGCAAACTGCTCAAGAAAACAGTGAAACTCAATGACATGAATTCACACATCACAAAGCAGTTTCTCAGAAAACTCCTTTCTAAATTTTATCTGAGGATATTTCCTATTTCACCATAGGCCTCAAGTTGTTCCCAAATATCCCTTTTCAGATTGCACAAAAACACTGTTTGCAAACTTCTCCATGAAAAGAATGGTGTATTTTGTGTGATTAATTCACACATCACAAAGTAGTTTCTGGTAAAGCTTCTTTCTAGTGTTTATCTGAGGATACTTCCTTTGTCAAAATAGGCTTCAATGCGATGCAAAAATGCATTCTCAGATTCAGCAAAAACAGTGCTACCAACTGGTCCATGAAAAGAATCGTATAACTGTGAGGTGAATTCACAAAACAAAAAGTAGTTCTCAGAAAGCTTCTTTCTAATTTATGTCTGAGGATATTTCCTTTCTCACCACTGCAGATTCAATGAAAACAGTGTTAGCAAACTGCTCAATCCAAGAAAAATGTAACTCTGTGAGTTGAATTCACACACCACAAACCGGTTTCTCAGAAAGCTTTTTTCTAGTTCTTATATGAGAGCATTTCCTTTGTCACCATAGGCTTCACTGCAATCAAAAATATCCCTTCTCAGATTCCCCAAAAACAGTGCTAAAAAACTGATTCATGAAAGAATTGTGCAACTCTGTGAAATGAATTCACACATCACAAAACAGTTCTCAGAAATCTTCTTTCACGTTTTTATGTGAGGATATTTCTTTTTCACCGTAGGCATCAATGCCCTCCCAAATATCCATTTGCAGATTCCACGAAAACAATGTTAACAAGTGGCTCCGTGAAAGGAAACCTGTAACTCTGAGATGAATTCACACATCACATAGGACTTTGTCAGAAAGGTTCTTTATAGTTTTCATCTGAGGATGTTTCGTTTGTCACCATAGGCTTCAATGCGATCCAAAATATCCCTTCTCAGATTCCTCAAAAAGAGTGCTACAAAACTGATATATGAAAAGTATCGTGTAACTCCATGAGATGAATTAACACATCACAAAGTGGTTTCTCAGAAGGCTTCTTTTTCGTTTTTACCTGTGGATATTTAATTTTTCATAATAGTCCTCAATGTGCTCCCAAATGTCCCTTTGCAAATTCCAAGAAAACAGTGTTAGCAAACTGCTCCATGACAAGAACAGTGTAACTCTGTGAGATGAATTAACACATCACCAAGCAGTTTCGCAGAAAGCTTCCTTCAAGTTTCTGTCTGAGTATATTTCCTTTCTCACCATAGGCATCAATGCACTCCCAATATCCCTTTGCAGATTCCACTAAAACATCTCTTTGCAGATTCCACTAGAACAGTGTTAACAAACTGCTACATGAAAATTGAGGGGTAACTCTGTGAGAAGAATTCACATAAAACAAAGTCCTTTCATAGAGTGCTTCTTTCTACCTTTTGTCTGAGGATATTTCCTTTGTCACCATAGGCTTCAAAGTGATCCAACATATCCTTCTCAGATTCCCTAAAAACAGTACTACCAACTTCTCCATGAAAAGAATTGCGTACCTCTGTGAGATGAATTCTCAAATGACAAAGCAGTTTCTCAGAAAGCTTCTTTCTAGTTTATCTCTGAGGATATTTCTTTTGTCACCATTGGCTTCAGTGTGCTCCCAAATATCCTATTGCAGAATCCAGGAAAACAGTGTTATCAAACTGCTCAATGAAAAGAACAGTGTAACTCTGTAAGATGAATTCACACATTACAAATCAATTTCTTGGAAAGCTTCATTCTAGTTTTATCTGAGGCTATTTACTTTTTCACCATAGGCCTCAATGCTATCCAAAATATTCCATTGCA
Organism: Trachypithecus francoisi; assembly: GCF_009764315.1. Taxonomy (NCBI): domain Eukaryota; kingdom Metazoa; phylum Chordata; class Mammalia; order Primates; family Cercopithecidae; genus Trachypithecus; species Trachypithecus francoisi. Next base: position 29,146 of record NW_022681008.1, on the reverse strand, counting down.
GATTCCAAGAAAAGAGTATTAGCAAACTGCTCAATGAAAAGAACAATGTAACTCTTTAATATGAATTCACACATAAAAAGCAGTTTCTCACAGAGTTTCTTTCTAGTTTTTATCTAAGCATATTTCCTTTTCACAATAGACCTCAATGTGCTCCCAATATCCCTTTGCAGATTACATGAAAACAGTGTTAGCAAACTGCTCCATGTAAAGAAATGTGTAATTCTGTTGGATGATTCACACAGCACGAATAACTTTTTCAGAAAGCAACTTTCCAGTTATCTGAGGATAATTTCTTTGTCACGATAAACTTCAATTCACTCAGAATATCCCATTGCAGATTCCAAGAAAATACTGTCAGCATACTGCTCCATGAAAAGAAAGGTGTAAATCTGTGAGGTGAATCACACATCACAAAGTAGTTTCTGGTAAAGCTTCTTTCTAGTGTTTATCTGAGGATACTTCCTTTGTCAAAATAGGCTTCAATGCGATGCAAAAATGCATTCTCAGATTCAGCAAAAACAGTGCTACCAAACTGGTCCATGAAAAGAATCGTATAACTGTGAGGTGAATTCACAAAACAAAAAGTAGTTTCTCAGAAAGCTTCTTTCTAATTTATGTCTGAGGATATTTCCTTTCTCACCACTGCAGATTCAATGAAAACAGTGTTAGCAAACTGCTCAATCCAAAGAAAAATGTAACTCTGTGAGTTGAATTCACACACCACAAACCGGTTTCTCAGAAAGCTTTTTTCTAGTTCTTATATGAGAGCATTTCCTTTGTCACCATAGGCTTCACTGCAATCAAAAATATCCCTTCTCAGATTCCCCAAAAACAGTGCTAAAAAACTGATTCATGAAAGAATTGTGCAACTCTGTGAAATGAATTCACACATCACAAAACAGTTCTCAGAAATCTTCTTTCACGTTTTTATGTGAGGATATTTCTTTTTCACCGTAGGCATCAATGCCCTCCCAATATCCATTTGCAGATTCCACGAAAACAATGTTAACAAGTGGCTCCGTGAAAGGAAACCTGTAACTCTGAGATGAATTCACACATCACATAGGACTTTGTCAGAAAGGTTCTTTATAGTTTTCATCTGAGGATGTTTCGTTTGTCACCATAGGCTTCAATGCGATCCAAAATATCCCTTCTCAGATTCCTCAAAAAGAGTGCTACAAAACTGATATATGAAAAGTATCGTGTAACTCCATGAGATGAATTAACACATCACAAAGTGGTTTCTCAGAAGGCTTCTTTTTCGTTTTTACCTGTGGATATTTAATTTTTCATAATAGTCCTCAATGTGCTCCCAAATGTCCCTTTGCAAATTCCAAGAAAACAGTGTTAGCAAACTGCTCCATGACAAGAACAGTGTAACTCTGTGAGATGAATTAACACATCACCAAGCAGTTTCGCAGAAAGCTTCCTTCAAGTTTCTGTCTGAGTATATTTCCTTTCTCACCATAGGCATCAATGCACTCCCAAATATCCCTTTGCAGATTCCACTAAAACATCTCTTTGCAGATTCCACTAGAACAGTGTTAACAAACTGCTACATGAAAATTGAGGGGTAACTCTGTGAGAAGAATTCACATAAAACAAAGTCCTTTCATAGAGTGCTTCTTTCTACCTTTTGTCTGAGGATATTTCCTTTGTCACCATAGGCTTCAAAGTGATCCAACATATCCTTTCTCAGATTCCCTAAAAACAGTACTACCAAACTTCTCCATGAAAAGAATTGCGTACCTCTGTGAGATGAATTCTCAAATGACAAAGCAGTTTCTCAGAAAGCTTCTTTCTAGTTTATCTCTGAGGATATTTCTTTTGTCACCATTGGCTTCAGTGTGCTCCCAAATATCCTATTGCAGAATCCAGGAAAACAGTGTTATCAAACTGCTCAATGAAAAGAACAGTGTAACTCTGTAAGATGAATTCACACATTACAAATCAATTTCTTGGAAAGCTTCATTCTAGTTTTATCTGAGGCTATTTACTTTTTCACCATAGGCCTCAATGCTATCCAAAATATTCCATTGCAGATTCCAAGAAAAGAGTATTAGCAAACTGCTCAATGAAAAGAACAATGTAACTCTTTAATATGAATTCACACATAAAAAGCAGTTTCTCACAGAGCTTCTTTCTAGTTTTTATCTAAGCATATTCCTTTTTCACAATAGACCTCAATGTGCTCCCAAATATCCCTTTGCAGATTACATGAAAACAGTGTTAGCAAACTGCTCCATGTAAAGAAATGTGTAATTCTGTTGGATGATTCACACAGCACGAATAACTTTTTCAGAAAGCAACTTTCCAGTTATCTGAGGATAATTTCTTTGTCACGATAAACTTCAATTCACTCAGAAATATCCCATTGCAGATTCCAAGAAAATACTGTCAGCATACTGCTCCATGAAAAGAAAGGTGTAAATCTGTGAGGTGAATTCACACATCACAAAGCAGTTTCTCAGATAGCTTCTATTTGGTTTTTGTCTGAGGATATTTCCTTTGTCACAGTAGGCTTGAATGCAATTCAAAATATCTCTTCTTAGATTCCCCAAAAACAGTGCTACCAAACTGCTCCATGAAAAGAATGGTGTAACTATGTGAGGTGAATTCACACATCACAAAGCTGTTTCTCAGAAGGCTTCTTTCCAGTTTTTCTCTCAGTATATTTTCTTTTACACCATATTCCTCAGAGTGCTCCATAATATCCCATTGCAGATTCCACGATAAAAGAGTTAGCAAACTTCTCAATGAAAAGAACAGTGTAACTCTGTAGGAAAAATTCACATGTCACAAAGCAGTTTTTCAGAAAGCTGCTTTCTAGTGTTTACTGGAGGATATGTAGTTTTTCACCATAGACCTCAATAAGCTCCCAAATATCCTTTTGAAAACTCCATGAAAACAGTGTTAGCAAATGGCTCCATGAATGGAAGGGTGTACTTCTGTGAGATGAATTTACACATCACAAAGAATTTTCTCAGAAAGCTTCTTTCAAGTTTTTATCTGAGGAAAATTCCTTTGTCACCATAGACTTCAATGCAATCCAAAATATCACTTTTCAGATTCCCCAAAAAAGTTGTTACACAACTGCTCCATGAAAAGTATTGTGTAAGTCTGTGAGATGAATTCACAAATCACAAAGCAGTGTCTCAAAAAGCTTGTTTCTTCTTTCTGTCTGAGGAAATTTCCTTTGTCACCATATGCTTCAATCTATTCTGAAATAACACATTGCAGATTCCACGAAAACAGTGTCAGCAAACTGCTCAATGAAATGAACAGTGTAACTCTGAGAGATGAAATCACACATCACATGGTAGTTTCTCACAAAGCTTCTTTCTAGTCATTATCTGAGGATATTTCTTTTTCAGAGTGGGCCTAAATGCTCTCCCAAATATCGTTTTGCAGATTCCATGAAAACAGTGTAAGCAATCTGCTCCAAAGCAAGAAGGTATAACTCTGTGAGACGAATTCACACATCACAGATAACTTTCCCAGAAACGTACTTTCTACTTTTATCTGAGTATATTTCCTGTGTCACCATATTCTTCAATGTGATCCAAAATATCCCTTCTCAGATTCCCCAAAAACAGTGGTACCAAACTGGTCCATAAAAAGAATCATGTAACTCCATGAGATGAATTAGGACATCAGAAAGCAGTTTCTCAGAAAGCTTCTTTCTAGATTTTATGTGAGGAAATTTCTTTTGTCACCATCAGATTCAATGCACTCTGAAATATCCCATTGTAGATTCCAAGAAAACAGTGTTATCAAACTGCTCATTGAAAAGCTCACTGTAACTATGTGAGATGAATTCACACATCACAAAGCAGTTTCTCAGAAAGCTTGTTTCTAGTTTTTAATCTGTGGATATTTCCTTTTTCACCATAGGCCTCCATGAGCTCACAAATATCCGTTTGCAGATTCCACGAAAATAGTGTTAGCAAATTGTCCCATGAAAAGGAAGGCATAACCCTCTGAGGTGAATTCACACATCACAAAGACGTTTCTCAGAAAGTTTCCTTCCAGTTTTCATCTTAGGACATTCCTTTGTCACCATAGGCCTCAAAGCAATTCAAAATATGTCTACTCAGATTCCCCCAGAAACAGTGCAGGCAAACTGCTCCATGAAAAGAATGGTGTAACATTTTGAGACGAATTTACACATGATAAAGTAGTTTCTCAGAAAGCTTCTTTCTTGTTTTTACCTGAGGACATTTCCTTTTCCACCTTAGGCCTCATTGCGCTGTGAAATATACCTTTGCAGCTTCCACGAAAACAGTCTTAGCAATCTGCTACATGAAAAGAAAGGTGTAATTCTCTGAGTTGAATTCACACATCACAAAGAAGTTCCTCAGAAAGCTTAATTCCAGTTTTGTTTGAGGATTTTTCCTTTGTCACCCAAAGCTTCAATGAAGTCCAAAATATCAATTCTCAGATTATCCAAAAAATTTCTACCAAACTGTTACATGAAAAACATCGTGTAACTCTATGAGATGAGTTCACAAATCATAAAGCAGTTTCTCAGAAAGCCTCTTTCCAGTTTTTGTCTGAGGATATTTCCTTTCTCACCATGAGTTTCAATGTGCTCCAAAATATCCCATTGCAGATTCCAAGAATGCAGTGTGAACAAACTTCTCAATAAGAGAACAGTGTAACTCTGTGAGATGAATTCACACACCACAAGGAAACTTATCAGAAAGCTTCCTTTTTGTTTTTATCTTACGATATTCCCTTTGTCACCGTAGGCTTCAATGAGATCCAAATTATCCCTTCTCAAATTCCCCAAAAACATTGCTACCATACAGCTACATAAAACGAATCAGGTAACTCTGTGAGATGAATTAACGCATGACAAAGCTGTTTCTCAGAATGCTTCTTTCTACTTTATATATGAGGATATTATCTTTGTCACCATAAGCTACAATGTTCTCTGAAATATCACATTGCAGATTCCAAGAAAGCAGTGTTAGCAAACTGCTGAATGAAAAGAACACTGTAATTCTGTGAGATGAATTCACACATCACAAAGCGTTTCACAGAAAGCTTCTTTTTGTTTTTATGTGAGGATATTTTCTCTGCCACAATAGGACTCAATGTGCTCCCAAATATCCTGATGCAGATTCCACGAAAATAGTGATATCAAACTGCTCAATGAAAAGAAAGCTGTATCCCTGTGAGATGAATTCACACATCACAAATAACTTTCCCAGAAAAGTCCTTTCTAGTTTTTATCTGAGGATATTTCCTTTGTCACCATAGGCTTCAATGTGAACAAAATTACCCCTTCTCAGATATCCCAAAAACAGTGCTACCAAACTGCTCCATGAAAAGAATCTTGCAACTCTGTGACATGAAATCACACATTGGAAATCATTTGCTCAGAAAGATTCTTTCTAGTTTTTATATGAGGATATTTCCTCTGTCACCTTAACCTTCAATGTGCTCAGAAATATTCTTTTGCAGATTCCATGAAAATATTGTTAGCAAACTGCTCAATGAAAAGAAAGGTGTAACTCTGTGAGATGAATTCACAAATCACCAAGCAGTTTCTCAGAAAGTTTCTTTCTAGTTTTTGTCTAAGGATATTTCCATTGTCACCATAAGCTTCAATGCACTCTGAAATATCCTATTGCAGATTCCTCGAACACAGTGTTAGCAAACTGCTCCACTAAAAGACTGGTGTAACTCTGTGAGATGAATTCACGCATCACAAAGTGGTTTCCTAGAAAGTTTATTTCTGTTTTTATCTGACTAATTTTCCTTCGTCACCATAGTATTCAAAGCATTTCAAAATATCCTTCTCAGGTTCCCTACAAACAATGCTACAAAAAGTACTCCATGAAAAGACTTATGTAACTCTGAGATGAATTCACAAATCACAAAGCAATTTCTCAGAAATGTTCTTTTTGGTTTTTGTCTGAGGATATTTCTTTGTCACCACAAGCTTCAATGTACTCCAAAATATCACATTGCAGATTCCAAGAAAACAGTGTTAGCAAACTGCTCAGAGAAATGAAGAGTGTAACTCTGTGAGACGATTTCACGCATCACAAAGCAGTTTCTCAGAAAGCATCTTTTTGGTTTTTATCTGAGGGTATTTTCTTTTTCACTCTAGGTCTCAATGCTCTCCCAAATATCCCTTTGCAGATTCCACAAAACAGTGTTAGCAAACTGCTCAATGAAATGAATATTATATCTCTATGAGATGAATTCGCACATCACAAAGCAGTTTCTCAGTAAGCATCTTTCTAGTTTTTATCTGTGCATACTTCTTTTTTCAAGATAGTCCTCAATGTACTCCCAAATATCCCTTTGCAGATTCCACAAAAGCAGTGTTAGCAAGCTGCTCAATGAAAAGAATAATGTATCTGTGTGAGATGAATTTACACATCGCAAAGCAGTTTCTCAGAAAGCTTCTTTCTAGTTTTTATCTGTGGATACTTCCTTTTTCAAGATAGGCCTCAAATCGCTCCCAAATATCCCTTTGCAGATTCCACGAAACAATGTTAGAAAACCGCTCAATGAAAAGAATGGTGTATCTCTGTGAGATGATTTCACACATCACAAAGCTGTTTCTTAGAGCACTTCTTTGTAGTTGTTATCTGAGGATATTTCTTTTTTCACCATAGGCCTCAATGTGCTACGAAATATCCCTTTGCAGATTTCACAAAAACAGTGTTAGCAAACTGCTCAATAATAAGAAAGGTGTACTTCTGTGAGATGAATTCACACATCACAAAGAGCTTTCTCAGAAAGCTTCTTTCTCGTTTTTATCTGAGGATATTTCCTTTGTCACCATAGACTTCTATGCGATCCAATATATCCCTTCTCAGATTCCCCAAAAATAGTGCTACCAAACTGATCCATGAAAAGAGTCATGTAGCTCTCTGAGATGAACTTAAAAATCACAAAGCAGTTTCTCAGAAACGTCTCTAGTTGTTATATGAAGATGATTTCATTGTCACTATAAGCTTCAATACTCTCCAAAATATCCCTTTGAAGGTCCCAACAAAACAGTGTTAGCAAACTGATCAATTAAAAGAAGAGTGTAAATCCGTGAGATGAACTCACACATCACAAAGCAGTGTCTCAGAAAGCTTCTTTCTAGATTTTTCTGAGGATATTTCCTTTTTCACCATATTGCTTAATGTGCTCCCAAATATCCCTTTCCAGATCCATCGAAAGCAGTGTTTCCAAACTTCTCCATGAAAAGAACAATGTAACTCTGTGAGATGAATTCACACATCACAAAGAAGTTTCTCAGAATGCTTCTTTTTAGTTTTTATATGGGTAAGTTTCCTTTTTCCATCTAGGAATCATTGGACTCTGAATTGTCCCATTTCAGGTTCCACGAAAACAGTGTTAAAAAATTCCTCCATGCAGAGAAAGTTGTAACTTTGTGACATAAATTCACACATCACAAAGAACTTTCTCAGAAAACTTCTTTCTAGTTTTAATCCAAGGATGTTTCCTTTGTCACCATTGGCTTCAATGAGATCCAAAATAACCTTCCTCAAATTCCTCAAAAACAGTGCTACCAAACTGATCCATGAACAGTGTCATGTAAATCTGTGAGATGAATTAACACATCAAAAAGCAGTTTCTAAGAAAGCTTGTCTCTAGTTTTTATCAGAAGATATTTCCCTTGTCTCCATAATATTTCTTTTTCCACTATAGGCTCCAATGCCATCCAAAATATCCCTTCTCAGATTCCCCAAAACCAGTGCTGCCAAACTGCTCCATGGAAAACATCATGTAACTCTGTGAGATAAAGTCACAAGTCAGAAAGCAGTTTCTCGGAAAGGTTATTTCTGGTTTTTGTCTGAGGATATATCCTTTGTCACCATAGGCCTCAATGCGCTCCCAAATATCCTATTGCAGATTCCATGAGAACAGTGTTTTCAAACTGCTCAATGAAAACATCAGTGTATCTCTGTGAGATGAGTTCACCCATCCCAAAGTAGTTTCTCAGATAGCTTCTTTCCAGTTTTTATCTGAGGATATTTCCTTTTACACTGTAGGCCTCAATGCACTCCCATACATCACTTTGCAGATTCCACAAAAACAGTATTTTGCAAACTGCTTGCAAACTGCTCCATGAAAAGATGGTTGTAACTCTGTGGGATGAATTCACACATTACAAAGAAATTTCTCAGAAGGCTTCTTTCTTGTTTTTATTGGAAGATCCAAAATATACCTTCTCAGATTCCCCAAAAACAGTGCTACCAAAATTTTCCATGAGAAGAATGGTGTAACTCTGTTACACCATAAATTCACACATCACAAATAAATTTCTCTGAAAGCTTCTTTCTTGTTTTTATCAGCAGATATTACCTTTGTTACCATAGGCTTCAATGCAATCCAAAAGATACCTTCTCAGATTCCCCAAAAACAGTGCTACCAAACTTTTCCATGAAAAGAATGGTGTAACTCTGTGAGATGAATTCACACACCACACAGCTGTTTCTCAGAAAATTTGTTTCTAGTTTTTATCTGAAGATATTTCCTTTTTCACCATAGGCCTCAATGCACTCCAGAATATCTCACTGCAAATTCCACAAAAAAAGTGTTGCCAAACTTCTCAGAGAAAAGAATGCTGTAATTCCATGAGACGAATTCTGACATCACAAAGAAGTTTCTAAGAATGTTTCTTCTGGATTTTATCTGAGGATATTTCCTTGTCACCATAGGCTTCAATGCCATCCAAATTATCCCTTCTCAGATTCCCCAAAAACAGGGCTACCAAACTGTTCCATGAAAATAATTGTGTAACTCTGTGAGACGTGTTCACAAATCACAAAGCAGATTGTCATAAAGCTTCTTTCTAGTTTCTGCCTGAGGATGTTATCTTCTTCACTGTTTGCCTCAATGCACTTGTGAATATCCATTTGCAGATTCCATGAAAATAGTGTTAGCAAACTGCTACATGAAAAGCACGGTGTAAATCTGTGAGATGAATTCAAACATCAGAAAGCAGTTCTCAAAAAGCTTCTTTTTTTTTTTTTTTTTTTTTTTTTTTTTTTTTTTACGGATACTTCCTTTGCCACCATAGGCTTCAATGCACTCTCAGATATCCCTTCTCAGACACCACAAAAACAGTGATGCCCAAGTACTCCCTCAACAGAATTGTTTACCTCTATGAGATGAATGCACACATCACAAAGGAGTTTCTCTGAAAGCTTCCTTCTCATTTTCATCTGACGATATTTCCTTTTTCATTGTATTCCTCAACACACTCCCAAATATCACACTGCAGTTTATACGAAGAAAGTATTAGCAAACTTCTCAATGAAAAGAAAAGTGTTACTCTGTGATATGAATTCACACATCACAAAGCCGTTTCACAGAAATATTCTTTTTGGTTTTTATCTGAGGATGTTTCCCTTATCACCTTAGGCTTCAATGTGATCCAAAATATCCCTTTTCAGATTCCACAAAAACAGTGCTACTAAACTGCTCCGTGAAAAGAATCGTGTAACTGTGTGAGATGAATTCACACTCACAAAGCTGTTTCTCAGAAAGCTTCTTTCTAGTTTTTATCAGAGGATATTTCCTTATTCACCATATTCCTCAATGCACTCCAGAATATCACATCCCAGATTCCACAAAAAACGTGTTAGCCAACTTCTCAATGAAAGAACGGTGTAGTTCTGTGAGATGAATTAACATCACAAAGAAGTTTCTCAGAAAGATTCTTTCTACATTTTATCTGGGGATAGTTCCTTTGCCACCACAGGCTTCAAGGTGATGCAAAATATCCCTTCTCAGATTCCCCAAGAACAGTGCTACGAAATTGCTCCATGAAAAGAATCATGTAACTCTGTGAGATGAATTCACAAATCACAAAGCAACATCTCAGAAGTTTCTTTCTAGTTTATTCTGAGGTTATTTCCTTTTTCATTGTTTGTCTTAATGCACTCATGAACACCCCTCTTCAGATTCCACGAAAATAGTGTTAGCAAGCTGCTTCATGAAAAGAAATGTGTAAATCAGTGAGATGAATTCTCACATCACAAGCAGTTTCTCCAAAAGCTTCTTTATGGGTATAGGCTGAGGATATTTAATTTGTCATCATTGGCTTCAATGCGCTCCCAAATATCTTACTACACATCCCACAAAAATAATGTTATCAAACTGCTCAATCAAAACAACACTGTACCTCTGTGAGATGAATTTATAGAAACCTACTTTCTCAGAAAGTTTCTTTCTACCTTTTATCTGAGTATATTTCCTTTGTCACCATAGGCTTCAATGCAATCAAAATATCCCTTATCAGATCCCTGAAAAACAGTGCTACCAAACTGATCCATGAAAATAATCATATAACACTGTGAAATGAGTTAATACATCAGAAAGCGATTTCTCAATATCCTTTTTTCTGGTTTTTATATGAGGATATTTCATTTGTCACCATAAGCTTCAATGCACTCGGAAAGATCCCATTGCAGAATCTAAGAAAAGTGTGTTAGGAAACTGGTAAATGAAAAGAACATTGTAATTCTGTGAGATGAATTCACACATCACAAAGCAGTTTCCCAGAAGTTTCTTTCTAGTTTTTATATCAGGGTATTTCCTTTGTCACCTTAAGCTTCACTCCCAAATATCCTCTTGTCATTTCCATGACAACAGTGGTAGTAAACTGCTCCATGGAAAGAAAGGTGTATCTCTGTGAGATGAATTCACACATCATGAGGAAGTTTCTCAGAAAGTTCTTTCTAGTTATTATCTAAGGATATTCCTTTGTCACAATAAGCTTCAATACCATTAAAGAAACCCTTCTCAGATTCCTCAAAAACAGCGCTACCAAACTGCTCCATGAAAAGAAAGGTGTAACTCTGTGAGATGACATCACAAATCAGATAGCAGTTACTTAGGAAGCTTCTTTCCAGTTTTTCTCTGAAGATATTTACTTTGTCACGATAAGTTTCAATGGGTTCCAAAATATCAGGTTGAAGATTCCAAAAAAACAGTGTTAGCCAACTGCTCAATGAAAAGAACAGTGTAACTCTGTGAAATGAATAACACATAACAAAGCAGTTTCTCAGATAGCTTCTTTTTAGTTTTTATCTGGGGATATTTCCTTTTTCACCATAGGCCTCAATGCTCTCCAAAATATCCCTACTCGGAATCCCAAAAAACAATGCTACCAAACTGCTCCATAAAAACAAACATGTAACTCTGTGAGATGAATTCACACATCATGAGGAAGTTTCTCAGAAAGTTTCTTTCTAGTTATTATCTAAGGATATTTCCTTTGTCACAATAAGCTTCAATACCATTAAGAAACCCTTCTCAGATTCCTCAAAAACAGCGCTACCAAACTGCTCCATGAAAAGAAAGGTGTAACTCTGTGAGATGACATCACAAATCAGATAGCAGTTACTTAGGAAGCTTCTTTCCAGTTTTTCTCTGAAGATATTTACTTTGTCACGATAAGTTTCAATGGGTTCCAAAATATCAGGTTGAAGATTCCAAAAAAACAGTGTTAGCCAACTGCTCAATGAAAAGAACAGTGTAACTCTGTGAAATGAATAACACATAACAAAGCAGTTTCTCAGATAGCTTCTTTTTAGTTTTTATCTGGGGATATTTCCTTTTTCACCATAGGCCTCAATGCTCTCCAAAATATCCCTACTCGGAATCCCAAAAAACAATGCTACCAAACTGCTCCATAAAAACAAACATGTAACTCTGTGAGATGAATTCACACATCATGAGGAAGTTTCTCAGAAAGTTTCTTTCTAGTTATTATCTAAGGATATTTCCTTTGTCACAATAAGCTTCAATACCATTAAAGAAACCCTTCTCAGATTCCTCAAAAACAGCGCTACCAAACTGCTCCATGAAAAGAAAGGTTAACTCTGTGAGATGAATTCACAAATCACAAAGCATTTTCCCAGAACACTTCTTTCCAGTTTTTGTCCTAGGAAATTTCCTTTGTCACCATAAGCTTCAGTGTGCTCCAAAATATCCCATTGTAGAATTCAAGAAAACAGTGTTAGCAACCTACTCAAAGAAAAGAACAGTGTAACTCTGTAAGATAAATTCACAAATCACAAAGCAGTTTCTCAGAAAGACTCTTTCCTGTTTTTATCTGAGGAAATTTCCTTTGTCACCATAAACTTCAATACGCTCCAAAATATTCTGTTGCAGAATCCAAGAAAATGGTGTTAGCAAACTACTGAATGAAAAAACAGTGTAACTCTGTGAGATGAATTCACACATCACAAAGCAGTTTCTCATAAAGCTTCTTTTGGTTTTTCTCTGAGGGTATTTCCTTTCTCACCATAGGCTTCAAGGCACTCACTGTTATCCTATTGCATATTACACGATAACAGTGTTGTCAAACAGCTCAATGAATAGAACGGTGTAAATCTGTGAGATGAATTCACACTTCAATCCAAAATATCCCTTCTCAGATTCCCCAAATACACTGCTACCAAACTGATCCATGAAGGGCATCAGGTAACTCTGTGACTTGAATTAACACATCACAAAGCTTTTTCTCAGAAATATTCTTTCTAGTTTTATATGAGGGTATTTCCTTTGTCACCATAGGCTCCAATGCCCTACTATATATCCAATTGTCGATTCCAGAAAACAGTCTTAGCAAACTTCTCAAGGAGAAGAAGAGTGTAACACTGTGAGATGAATTCAAACATCAAAAAGCAGTTTCTCAGAAAGCTTCTTTTGGTTTTTGTCTCCTTTGTCACCATAGGCTTCAATGTACTCCCATATATCCCTTTTGCAGATTAAACGGAAATAGTTTTAGCAAATTGCTTCAAGAAAAGAATCATGTAACTCTGTGCGATGAATTCACACACTGCAAAGAAGTTTCTCAGAGAGCTTCTTTCTAGCTTTTATCTGGGGATATTTCCTTTGTCACCATAAGTTTCAATGCAATTCAAAATATCCTCCTCAGATTCCTCAAAACATTGCTACCAATCTGCCCCATGAAAACAGTGGTACAAATCTGTGAGATGAATTCACATATCACATAGGTGTTTCACCGAAAACTTCTTTCTGGTTTTTATCTAAGGATGTTTCCTTTGTCACCATAGGCTCAAATAAGCTACCAATATCCTATTGCAGATTTCACAAAAACAGTGTTATCAAACTAATCAATATAAAGAACGGTGTAACTCTGTGAGATGAATTCATCCACCACAGAAAACTTTCTCAGACAGCTTCCTTCTAGTTTTCATCTGAGAATACTTCTCTTGTCACCATAGTCTTCAATGCAATCCAAAATATCCTTTCTTAGATTCCCCAAAATAGTGCTACCAAACTTATCCACAAAATGAATCGTGTAACTCTGTGAGATGAATTGACACATTACAAAGCGGTTTCTCAAAAGCTTCTTTCTAGTTTTTGTCTGAGGATATTTCCTTTTTCACTATAGGCCTCAATGTGCTCCCAAATATCCCTTTGTAGATTCCAAGAAAACAGTGTTAGCAAACTCATCAATGAAAAGAATCGTGTAACTCAGTGAGATGAATTCACATTTCACAAAGCAGTTTCTCAGAAAGTCTTTTTCTAGATTACATCTGAGGATATTTCCTTTTTGACCAGGGGCTTCAATGCACTCCCAAAAATCCTTTTGCAGATTCCATGAAAATAGTGTTAAGAAACTGCTCGATGAAAACAAAGGTAATCCTCTGTGAGATGAATTCACAAATCACAAAGAACTTCCTCAAAGGCTTGTTTCTAGTTTTTATCTTGGGATATTTTGTCACCAAAGGCTTCAAAGTGATCCAAAATATCCCTTTTCAGATTCTCCAAAAACAGAGCTATGAAATTACTCCATGAAAAGTGTCATGTGACTCTGTGAGATGAAATCAGAAATCCCAAAAAAGTTTCTCAGTAAGCTTCTTTCTTTTTTTGTCTGAGGATATTTCCTTTGTTACTGTAAGCTTCAATGCCCTCCAAAAAATCCCATTGCAGACCCCAAGAGAACCGTGTTAGCAAACTGCCCCATGAAAAGAAAGATGTAACTTTGTGAGATGAATTCACACACCACAAAGCAGTTTCTCAGAAAGCTGCTTTCTAGTTGTTATGTTAGGATGTTTCCTTTGTCAACATTGGCTTCAATGTGCTCTCAAATATCCTGTTGCAGATTTCAATAAAACAGTGTGATCAAACTGATCTATGAAAAGAATGGTGTAACCCTGTGAGATGAATTCACACATAACAAATGACTTTCTCAGAATGTTTCTTTCTAGTTTTTTTCTGAGGATATTTCCTTTGTTAACACAGACTTTAATACATTCCAGATTATGCCTTCTCAGATTCCCCAAAAACAGTGCTACCAAATGATCCATGAAAAGACTTCAGTAACTCTGTGAGAGAAATTAATACATCACAAAGCAGTTTCTCAGAATGCTGCTTTCTCATTTTTATCTGAGGATATTCCTATTTCTCTATAGGCCTCATTGCACTCCATAATATCCCTTTGCAGATTCCACGAAAACAGTGTTAGAAAACTGCTCCATGAAAAGGAAGGTGTAACTCTGTGAGATGAATTCACACATCACAAAAAGCTTCCTCACAAAACGGCTTTCTAGTTTTTGTCTCAGGATATTTCTTTGTCACTATAGGCTTCAATGCAATTGAAAGTATCCCTTCTCAGATTCCCCCAAAACAGTGCTACCAAACTGCTCCATGAAAATAGAGGTGTATCTCTGTGAGAGAAATTCACACACCACAAATCTGTTTCTCAGAAAGCTTCTTTCTAGTTTTATCTGAGGATATTTCCTTTTCACCATATGCCTCAGTGTGCTCCCAAATACCCCTTTGCAGATTCCAGAAAAACAGTTTTAGTAAACTGCTCCATGAAACAAAGATGTAACCCTGTGAGATGAATTCACACATCACAAAGAACTTTCTCAGAAACCTTCTTTCTAGTTCTTATCTGAGGTTATTTCCTTTGTCACCACTGGTCTCAATGTGATCTCAAATATCCCCTCTCAGATTCCCCAAACACAGTGTTACCAAACTGCTTCATGAAAAGAATTAACTCTGTGCAATGAATTTGCATATCACAATGCAGTTTCTTAGAAAACTTTTTTTTTTTTTTATACTTTAAGTTCTAGGGTACATGTGCATGACGTTTATATCATGTATAACTCCCCAATGCAATCCCTCCCTCCTCCCCCCTCCCCATGATAGGCCCCAGTGTGTGATGTTCCCCTTCCCGAGTCCAAGTGATCTCATTGTTCAGTTCCCACCTATGAGTGAGAACATGCGGTGTTTGGTTTTCTCTTCTTGTGATAGTTTGCTAAGAATGATGGATTCCAGCTGCATCCATGTCCCTACAAAGGACGCAAACTCATCCTTTTTGATGGCTGCATAGTATTCCATGGTGTATATGTGCCACATTTTCTTAATCCAGTCTGTCACAGATGGACATTTGGGTTGATTCCAAGTCTTTGCTATTGTGAATAGTGCCGCAATAAACAAACGTGTGCATGTGTCTTTGTAGTAGAGTAATTTATAATCCTTTGGGTATATACCCAGTAGTGGGATGGCTGGGTCATATGGTACATCTAGTTCTAGATCCTTGAGGAATCGCCATACTGTTTTCCATAATGGTTGAACTAGTTTACAATCCCACCAACAGTGTAAAAGTGTTCCTATTTCTCCACATCCTCTCCAACACCTGTTGTTTCCTGACTTCTTAATGATTGCCATTCTAACTGGTGTGAGATGGTATCTCATTGTGGTTTTGATTTGCATTTCTCTGATGGCCAGTGATGATGAGCATTTTTCATGTGTCTGTTGGCTGTATGGATGTCTTCTTTTGAGAAATGTCTGTTCATATCCTTTCCCCACTTTTTGATGGGGTTGTTTGCTTTTTTCTTGTATATTTGTTTGAGTTCTTGGTAGATTCTGGATATTAGCCCTTTGTCAGATGAGTAGGTTGCAAAAATTTTCTCCCATTCTGTAGGTTGCCTGTTCACTCTGATGGTAGTTTCTTTGGCTGTGCAAAAGCTCTTTAGTTTAATTAGATCCCATGTGTCAATTTTTGCTTTTGCTGCCGTTGCTTTTGGTGTTTTAGACATGAAGTCCTTGCCCATGCCTATGTCCTGAATGGTACTACCTAGATTTTCTTCTAGGGTTTTTATGGTATTAGGTCTAACATTTAAGTCTCTAATCCATCTTGAATTAATTTTCGTATAAGGGGTAAGGAAAGGATCCAGTTTCAGCTTTCTACTTATGGCTAGCCAATTTTCCCAGCACCATTTATTAAATAGGGAATCCTTTCCCCATTTCTTGTTTCTCTCAGGTTTGTCAAAGATCAGATGGCTGTAGATGTGTGGTATTATTTCTGAGGACTCTGTTCTGTTCCATTGGTCTATATCTCTGTTGTGGTACCAGTACCATGCTGTTTTGGTTACTGTAGCCTTGTAGTATAGTTTGAAGTCAGGTAGCGTGACGCCTCCAGCTTTGTCCTTTTGACCTAGGATTGTCTTGGCAATGCGGGCTCTTTTTTGGTTCCATATGAACTTTAAAGCCGTTTTTTCCAATTCTGTGAAGAAAGTCATTGGTAGCTTGATGGGGATGGCATTGAATCTATAAATCACCTTGGGCAGTATGGCCATTTTCACGATATTGATTCTTCCTATCCATGAGCATGGTATGTTCTTCCATTTGTTTGTGTCCTCTTTGATTTCACTGAGCAGTGGTTTGTAGTTCTCCTTGAAGAGGTCCTTTACATCCCTTGTAAGCTGGATTCCTAGGTATTTTATTCTCTTTGAAGCAATTGTGAATGGAAGTTGATTCCTGATTTGGCTCTCTGCTTGTCTGTTACTGGTGTATAAGAATGCTTGGGATTTTTGCACATTAATTTTGTATCCTGAGACTTTGCTGAAGTTGCTTATCAGCTTAAGGAGATTTTGGGCTGAGACAATGGGGTTTTCTAAATATACAATCATGTCATCTGCAAACAGGGACAATTTGACTTCTTCTTTTCCTAACTGGATACCCTTGATTTCTTTCTCTTGCCTGATTGCCCTAGCCAGAACTTCCAACACTATGTTGAATAGGAGTGGTGAGAGAGGGCATCCCTGTCTTGTGCCAGTTTTCAAAGGGAATTTTTCCAGTTTTTGCCCATTCAGTATGATATTAGCTGTGGGTTTGTCATAAATAGCTCTTATTATTTTGAGGTACGTTCCATCAATACCAAATTTATTGAGCGTTTTTAGCATAAAGGGCTGTTGAATTTTGTCAAAAGCCTTTTCTGCATCTATTGAGATAATCATGTGGTTCTTGTGTTTGGTTCTGTTTATATGCTGGATTATGTTTATTGATTTGCGAATGTTGAACCAGCCTTGCATCCCAGGGATGAAGCCCACTTGATCATGGTGGATAAGCTTTTTGATGTGCTGCTGAATCCGGTTTGCCAGTATTTTATTGAGGATTTTTGCATCGATGTTCATCAGGGATATTGGTCTAAAATTCTCTCTTTTTGTTGTGTCTCTGCCAGGCTTTGGTATCAGGATGATGTTGGCCTCATAAAAGAGTTAGGGAGGATTCCCTCTTTTTCTATTGATTGAAATAGTTTCAGAAGGAATGGTACCAGCTCCACCTTGTACCTCTGGTAGAATTCAGCTGTGAATCCATCTGGTCCTGGACTTTTTTGGTGGGTAGGCTATTAATTGTTGCCTCAATTTCAGAGCCTGCTATTGGTCTATTCAGGGATTCAACTTCTTCCTGGTTTAGTCTTGGGAGAGTGTAAGTGTCCAGGAAATTATCCATTTCTTCTAGATTTTCTAGTTGATTTGCGTAGAGGTGTTTATAGTATTCTCTGATGGTTGTTTGTATTTCTGTGGGGTCGGTGGTGATATCCCCTTTATCATTTTTTATTGCGTCTATTTGATTCCTCTCTCTTTTCTTCTTTATTAGTCTAGCTAGCGGTCTGTCAATTTTGTTGATCTTTTCAAAAAACCAACTCCTGGATTCATTGATTTTTTGGAGGGTTTTTTGTGTCTCTATCTCCTTCAGTTCTGCTCTGATCTTAGTTATTTCTTGCCTTCTGCTAGCTTTTGAATGTGTTTGCTCTTGCCTCTCTAGTTCTTTTAATTGTGATGTTAGAGTGTCAATTTTAGATCTCTCCTGCTTTCTCTTGTGGGCATTTAGTGCTATAAATTTCCCTCTACACACTGCTTTAAATGTGTCCCAGAGATTCTGGTATGTTGTATCTTTGTTCTCATTGGTTTCAAAGAACATCTTTATTTCTGCTTTCATTTCGTTATGTACCCAGTAGTCATTCAGGAGCAGGTTGTTCAGTTTCCATGTAGTTGAGCGGTTTGGATTGAGTTTCTTAGTCCTGAGTTCTAGTTTGATTGCACTGTGGTCTGAGAGACAGTTTGTTATAATTTCTGTTCTTGTACATTTGCTGAGGAGTGCTTTACTTCCAATTATGTGGTCAATTTTGGAATAAGTGCGATGTGGTGCTGAGAAGAATGTATATTCTGTTGATTTGGGGTGGAGAGTTCTATAGATGTCTATTAGGTCCGCTTGGTGCAGAGATGAGTTCAATTCCTGGATATCCTTGTTAACTTTCTGTCTCGTTGATCTGTCTAATGTTGACAGTGGAGTGTTGAAGTCTCCCATTATTATTGTATGGGAGTCTAAGTCTCTTTGTAGGTCTCTAAGGACTTGCTTTATGAATCTGGGTGCTCCTGTATTGGGTGCATATATATTTAGGAGAGTTAGCTCTTCCTGTTGAATTGATCCCTTTACCATGATGTAATGGCCTTCTTTGTCTCTTTTGATCTTTGATGGTTTAAAGTCTGTTTTATCAGAGACTAGGATTGCAACCCCTGCTTTTTTTTGTTCTCCATTTGCTTGGTAGATCTTCCTCCATCCCTTTATTTTGAGCCTATGTATGTCTCTGCATGTGAGATGGGTCTCCTGAATACAGCAGACTGATGGGTCTTGACTCTTTATCCAGTTTGCCAGTCTGTGTCTTTTAATTGGAGCATTTAGTCCATTGACATTTAAGGTTAATATTGTTATGTGTGAACTTGATCCTGTCATTATGATATTAACTGGTTATTTTGCTCGTTAGTTGATGCAGTTTCTTCCTAGCCTCGATGGTCTTTACATTTTGGCATGTTTTTGCAATGGCTGGTACCGCTTGTTCCTTTCCATGTTTAGGGCTTCCTTCAGGGTCTCTTGTAAGGCAGGCCTGGTGGTGACAAAATCTCTAAGCATTTGCTTATCTGTAAAGGATTTTATTTCTCCTTCACTGATGAAGCTTAGTTTGGCTGGATATGAAATTCTGGGTTGAAAATTCTTTTCTTTAAGAACGTTGAATATTGGCCCCCACTCTCTTCTGGCTTGTAGAGTTTCTGCCGAGAGGTCTGCTGTTATTCTGATGGGCTTCCCTTTTGGGTAACCCGACCTTTCTCTCTGGCTGCCCTTAAGATTTTTTCCTTCATTTCAACTTTGGTGAATCTGGCAATTATGTGTCTTGGAGTTGCTCTTCTGGAGGAGTATCTTTGTGGCGTTCTCTGTATTTCCTGAATTTGAATGTTGGCCTGCCCTACTAGGTTGGGGAAGTTCTCCTGGATGATATCCTGAAGAGTGTTTTCCAGCTTGGTTCCATTTTCCCCCTCACTTTCAGGCACCCCAATCAGACGTAGATTTGGTCTTTTTACATAATCCCATACTTCTTGCAGGCTTTGTTCATTTCTTTTTCTTCTTTTTTCTTTTGGTTTCTCTTCTTGCTTCATTTCATTCATTTGATCCTCAATCGCTGATACTCTTTCTTCCAGTTGATCGAGTCAGTTACTGAAGCTTGTGCATTTGTCACGTATTTCTCGTGTCATGGTTTTCATCTCTGTCATTTCGTTTATGATCTTCTCTGCATTAATTAATCTAGCTGTCAATTCTTCCACTTTTTTTTCAAGATTTTTAGTTTCTTTGCGCTGGGTACGTAATTCCTCCTTTAGCTCTGAGAGGTTTGATGGAGTGAAGCCTTCTTCTCTCATCTCGTCAAAGTCATTCTCTGACCAGCTTTGATCCGTTGCTGGCGATGGGCTGCGCTCCTTTGCAGGGGGAGATGCGCTCTTATTTTTTGAATTTCCAGCTTTTCTGCCCTGCTTCTTCCCCATCTTTGTGGTTTTATCTGTCTCTGGACTTTGATGATGGTGACGTACGGATGGGGTTTTGGTATAGGTGTCCTTCCTGTTTGATAGTTTTCCGTCTGACAGTCAGAAGGACTGTCTGTTGGTCTGTTGGAGATTGCTTGAGGTCCACTCCAGACCCTGTTTGCCTGGGTATCAGCAGCAGAGGTTGCCGAAGATAGAATATTGCTGAACAGCGAGTGTACCTGTCTGATTCTTTCTTTGGAAGTTTCCTCTCAGGGGTGACGCCACCCTGTGAGGTGTGGGGTGTCAGACTGCCCCTAATGGGGGATGTCTCCCAGCTAGGCTACTCAGGGGTCAGGGACCCACCTGAGCAGGCAGTCTGTCCGTTCTCGGATCTCAACCTCCGCGTTAGGAGATCCACGGCTCTCCCCAAAGCTGTCAGACAGAGTCGTTCGCGTCTGCACCGCCCCCGCTCTTTCCCCTAATGGGCTGCAGCTGTGCGCTGTCCGCAGAGGTAGAGTCTACAGAGACAGGCAGGCTTCCTTGAGCTGCTGTGAGCTCCACCCAGTTCGAGCTTCCCAGCGGCTTTGTTTACCTACTTAAGCCTCAGCAATGGCGGGCGCCCCTCCCCCAGCCTCGCTGCTGCCTTGCGGATAGATCGCCGCAGACGGCTGTGTTAGCAGTGAGGGAGGCTCCGTGGGCGTGCAACCCTCCCGGCCAGTTGTGGGATATATTCTCCTGGTGTGCCTGTTTCCTTAAAGCGCAGTATTGGGGTGGGAGTTACCCGATTTTCCAGGTTCCCCTGGCTAGGAAAAAGGGATTCCTTTCCCCCTTGCGCTTCCAGGTGAGGCGATGCCTCGCCCTGCTTCAGCTCACGCTGGTCAGGCTGCAGCAGCTGACCAGCACCGATTGTCCGGCACTCCCTAGCGAGATGACCCCAGTACCTCAGTTGAAAACGCAGAAATCACCGGTCTTTTGTGTCGCTCGCGCTGGGAGTTGGAGACTGGAGCTGCTCCTATTCGGCCATCTTGCTCCGCCCCAGAAAACTTTTTATAGTTTTTATGTGAGTATTTTTACTTTTTCACTGTATTCATTAATGCGCTCTTAAATATCCCATTGCAGAATAAACAAAAGAAGTTTTAGCAAACTTCTCAATGAAAAGAACAGTGTAACTCTGTGAGGTGAATTCACACATCACAAACCGTTTCACAGAAAGCTTATTTTTTATTTTTATCTGAGGATAGTTCCTTTGTCACCATAGGATTCAATGTGTTCACAAATATCCTACTGCAGACTCCACGAAAACAGTGTATCAAACTGTTCCATGAGAAGAAAAGTTTAACTCAGTGAGGTTAATTCACACATCACAAAGAACTTTCTCAGAAAGATCATTTATAATTTTTATCTGAAGATAGTTCCTTTGTCACCATAGGCTTGAATGAGATCTAAAATATCCTTCTTAGATACCCCCAAAACACTGCTGCAAACCCATACATGAAAATGATTGTGTACCTTTGTGAGAGGAAATAACAATTCACAAAGAAGTTTCTCAGAAATCTTTTTAAACACAGGCCTCAATGCGCTCCCGTATATCTCATTCTAGGTTCCGCAATAATATTGTTAGGAAACCTCTCAATGAAAAGTGTGGTGTAGCTCTATGAGATGAATTCATGCATCACAAAGCAGTTTCTCAGAATGCCACTATCCAGTTTTTATCTAAGGATATTTAATTTTACACAGTAGGACTCAATGCCCTCTGAATATCTCATGGCAGATTCCAGGAAAACAGTGTTAGCACACTGCTCAAAGTAATGAAAAGTGTATCTCTGTGAGATGCATACACTCATCACAAAGCAGTTTCTCAAAAAGCTTTTTCTAGTTTTATCTGAGGATATTTCCTTTGTTACCCTAGGCTTCAAAGTGATCCAAAATATCCCTTCTCAGATTCCACAAATACAATACGAGCAAACTGCTCTTTGGAAGGCTAATGTAACTCTGTGTGATGAATTCTCATATAACAAAGCAGTTTCTCAGAAAACATCTTTCTTCTTTTTATCTGAAGGTGTTTCCTTTATAAACATGGGCTTCAATGTGCTCCCATATATCTCATTGCAGATTTTGAGAAAAAAGTGTTAGCAAACTTCTCAATGGAAGCAATGATGTCACTCTATGAGATGAATTCACACACCACAAAGCAGTTTCTGAGAAGGCTTCTGTGCAGTTTTTACTTGAGGATATTTCATTTCTCACCCTAGGTTTCTATGCTATCCAAAATGTCACTTCTGTGATTCGACATAAACAGTGCTAGCAAATTCCTCCATGAAATAGTGGTGTAACTCTGTGAGATGAATTCACACATCACAAAGCAGTTTCTCAGAAAGATTCTTTATACTTTTTATCTGGGGTTATTTCCTTTGTCACCATAGGCTTCAGAGCGATCAAAAATATCACTTCTCGGATTCCACAAAAACAGTGTTAGCCAAAGGCTCCACATAAGAGTGGTGATATTCTGTGAGATGAATTCACATGTCACAATGCAGTTTCCCAGAAAGCTTCTCTTTGGTTTTTATCTGTGGATATTTCCTTTGTTACCATAGGCTTCAAAGCGATCAAAAATATCCCTTCTCAGATTCCACAAAAACAGTGCTAGCCAATGACTCCAAGAAAGATTGATGTAAATCTCAGATGAATTCAGAAATCACAAATCAGTCTCTCAGAAAGCTTCTCTTCAGTTTTTATCTGAGGATATTTCCTTAGTCACCATATGCTTCATAGCCATCAAAATTATCCCTTCTCAGATTCCATGAAAACGGTGCTAACAAACGGCTCCATGAAAGAATTTTGTAGCATTGTGAGACGAATATACACATCACAAAGCAGTTTCTCAGAAAGCTTCTTTCTTCTTTTATCCTAGGATATTTCCTTTCTAAACATAGGCTACAATGCACTCCCGTATATCACATTGCAGATTCTGTGAAAACAGTGTTAGCAAACTTCTCAATGAAAGCAGTGATGTAACTCTGTGAGATGAATTCACACACCACAAAGAAATTTCTGAGAAGGTTTCTGTTCAGTTTTTATCAGAGTATATTTCATTTCTCACTATATGATTCTATGCTATCCAAAATATCACTTCTCTGATTCCACAACAGTGCTTGCAAACTCCTCCATGAAAGACTGGTGTAACTCTGTGAGATGAATTCACATGTCAGAAAGCAAATACTCAGAAGCTTTCTTTCTGTTTTTTCTCTGAGAATATTTCCATTGTCACCATAAGCTTCAATGCGCTGTGAAATATCTCTTTACAGATTTCAAGAAAACCGTGTTAGCAGACTGTTCAATGAAAAGAACACTGTAACTCTGTGAGATATATTCCCACATCACAAAGCAGTTTCTCAGGAAGCTTCGCTCTGGTTTTTATCTGAGGATATCTCCTTTGTAACCATAGGGTCCAATGAGCTCTAAACATACTATTGCGTTTTCCACAAAAACAGTGTTAGCAAAGTGCTGAATGAAAACAATGGTGTAACTCTGTGAGATGAAGTCACACATCGCAAACAGGTTTCTCAGAAAGCTTCTTTCTAGTTTTTATCTGTGGATATTTCATTTTTCACTATAGGCCTCAAAGCGTTCCCAAATATCCCTTTGCAGATTCCACGAAAATAGTGTTTGCAAACTGCTCCATGAAAACAAAAGTGTAACTCTGTGAGATGAATTCACACATCAAAAAGAACTTTCTCAGAAAGCTTCTTTCCAGTTTTCATCTGAGGATATTTCCTTGTCACCATAAGTTTCAATGCCTTCCAAAATATTCCTTCTCATATTACCCAAAAAGAGTGCAAGAAAAGTGATCCATGAAAAGAATCATGTAACTCTGTGAGACGAATTCACACATCCAAAGAAATTTCTCAGAAAGCTTGTTTTTGTTTTTTGCCTGAGGATATTTCCTTTGTCCCCACAGGCTTCAATGCACTCCCAAATATCCTAACACAGATTCCATGAAAACAGTGTTAGCAGACTGCTGAGTGAAAAGAATGGTGTAACTCTGTGAGATGAATGAACCTATCACAAAGCAGTTTCTCAGGAAGACTCTCTCTAGTTTTTATCTGAGGATATTTCCTTTGTCACCATAAGCTTCATTGCACTAAGAAATATCCCATTGCAGATTCCAGTAAAACAGTGTTAGCATACTGATCCATGAACAGAACAGTGTATCTCTGTGAGATGCACTCACACATCACAATGCAGTTTCCCCAAAAGCTTCTTTCCAGTTTTTATCTGAGGATATTTCCTTTTTCACCATAGGCCTCAAAGGAGTCTCAAATATCACTTTGCAGCTTCCATGAAAACAGTGTTAGCAAATTGCTTCAGGAAGAGAAAGGTGTAACTCCATGAGATGAATTCACACATCACAATGAAGTTCCTCACAAAGCTTCTTTCTAGTTTTTATCTGAGTATATTTCCTTTGTCACCAAACTCTTCAATGCGATCCAAAATATCCCTTCTCAGATTCCCCAAAACAGTCTAACAAAGTAATGCATGAAAGGAATAGTGTAACTCTGTGAAATAAATTGACACATCCAAAGCAGTTCCTCAAGAAGCTTCTTTTCAGTTTTTATCTGATGATATTTCCTTTGTCACTATAGACTTCAGTGTACTCCAAATATCCTAATAGAGATTCCAAGAAAACAGTGTTAGCAGACTGCTTAATGAAAAGAATGCTGTAACTCTGTAAGATGAATTAACCCATCACAAAGCAGTTTCTCAGAAAATTTCTTTCCAGTTTTTATCTGAGGATATTCCTTTGTCACCATAAGCTTCATTGCACAAAGAAATATCCCATTGAAGTTTCCAAGAAAACAGTGTTAGCAAATTGCTCAATGAGAAGAACAGTGTAACTCTCTGAGATGCATTCATACATCATAATGCGGTTTCTCAGATACATTCTTTTTAGTTTTTGTCTGAGGATATTTCCTTTTTCACCATAGGACTCAATGTGCTCCCAAATATCCCTTTGCAGATTCCATGAAAACAGTGTTAGCAAACAGCTTCATGAAGAGAAAGGTGTAATTACATGATTTGAATTCACGCACCACAAAGAAGTTTCTCAGAACGCTTCTTTCTAGTTTTTATCTGAGGATATTTCCTTTGTCAGCATAGGCTTCAATGCGATAAAAATATCCTGTCTCAGATTCCCCAAAAATAGTGTTAAAAAACTGTTCTATGATAGGAAAGTGTAACTCTGTGAGATGAATTCACATATCAGATATCAGATTCTCAGAAACATTCTTTATAGTTTTTCTCTGAGGATATTTCCTTTTTCAACATAAGGATCAATGCGCTGTGAAATATCACTTTACGCATTCCAAGAAAACAGTGTTAGCAGACTGCTTGTGAAGAGAACACTGTAACTCTGTGAGATGTATTCACACATCACAAAGTAGTTTCTCAGAAGGCTTCTTTTTGCTTTTTATCTGAGGATATTTCCTTTGTCAACATAGGATTCAATGCCCTCCTAAACATCCTTTTGCACTTTCCACGAAAACAGTGTTAGCAAACTGCTGTATGAGAAGAACGGTGTAACTCTGTGAGATGAATTCAAACATCCAAAGCAGTTTTTCAGAAAGTTTCTTTTCGTTTATTATCTGATGATATTTCCTTTGTCACCATACACTCCCAAATATCCTAATGCAGATTCCACAAAAACAATGTTAGCAAACTGCTCAATGAAAAGAACAGTGTAATTCTGTGGGATGAATTCACACATCAGAAAGCAGTTTCTCAGAAACCTTCTTTCTAGTTTATCTCTGAGGATATTTCCTTTGTCACAGTAAGCTTCAACACGCTCCAAAATATCCCTTTGTGGATTCCAAGAAAACAGTGTTAGCAGACTGCTCAATAAAAACAACACTGTAACTCTGTGAGATGTATTCACACATCACAAAGCAGTTTCTCAGAAGGCTCCTTTTTTGGTTTTTCTCTGAGGATATTTACTTTGTCACCCTAGGCTTCAATGTGCTCCAATACATCCTAGCGCAGGTTACACGAAAAGACTGTTAGCAGACTGCTCAATGAAAAGAATGGCATAACACTGTGAGTTGAATTAACCCATCACAATGCAGTTTCTCAGAAAGCTTCTTTCTGGTTTTTATCTGAGGATATTTGTTTTTCAACATAGGCCTCAATGTGTTAACAAACATCCTTTTGCAGATTCCACGAAAACAGTGTTAGCAAACTGCTTCATGAAGAGAAAGGTGTAACTCTGTGAGTTGTATTCACACATCACAAACAAGTTTCTCAAAGGCTCCTTTCTAGTTTTTATTTGGGGATATTTCCTTGTCACCATAGGCTTCAATGCAATCCAAAATATCCCTTCTCAGATTCCACAAAAGCAGTGCTAACAAATTGATCGATGAAAAGAAATGTGTAACTCTGTGAGATGAATTCACACATCCAAAGTTTCTCATAGGCTCCTTTCTAGTTTTTATTTGGGGATATTTCCTTTGTCACCTTAGGCTTCAATGTGATTAAAAATATCCCTTCTCACATTTCCCAAAAACAGTAATACCAAACTGCTCCATGAAAAAAATCCTGTAACTCTGTGAGATGAATCAACTCATGACAAACCGTTTTCTCAGATAGCTTCTTTCTAGTTTTTGTGTGAGGATATTTCCTTTTCCACCATAGGTTTCAATCTGAGATATCTCTTTGTGGATTCCATGAAAACAGTGATAGCAAACTGCTCTATGAAGAGAAAGGTATAATTCTGTGAGATGAATTCACACATCACAAAGAACTTTCTCAGAAAGCTTCATTCTAGTTTTTATATGAGATGATTGCTTTGTCACTATAGACTTCAAAGTGATCCATAATATCTCTTCTTAGATTCCCCAAAAACAGTGCTACTAAACTGATCCATGAAAATAATCATGTAACTCTGTGACATGAATTAACACATCACAAAGTGCTTTTGAAGAAAGCTTCATTCTAGTTTTTATATGAGGATATTTCCTTTTCCAACATAGGCTCAATGTGCTCCCAAATATCCCTTCTCAGACACCACAAAAACAGTGATGCCAAGTGCTCCCTCAACAGAACCGTTTAACTCTATGAGATGAACGCACACATCAGGAAGGAGTTTCTCCAAAAGTTTCTCTCCTGTTGTTACCTGAAGAAATTTCTTTTTTCACCTTCGGCCTCTATGCACTCCCAATTATCCCTCTGTGGAATCCACAAAAACAGTGCTAACAAACTGCTCCATGAAAGAACTGATGTAACTCTGTGAGATAAATTCACTCATCACAAAGCAATTTCTCAGGAAGCTTCTTTCTAGTTTTTATCTGAGGATATTTCCTTTTCCACCATAGACTTCAATGTGCTTCCAAATATCCCTTCTGAAACACCACAAAAACAGTGATACTGAAGTGCTCCCTCAATGGAAATGTTTAGCTCCATGAGATGAATGCACACATCCATGGAGTTTCTCAGAAAACTTCTCTCCAGTTTTTACCTGAAGAATTTTCTTTTTTCACTTTAGGCCTCTATGCATTCCCAAATATCCCTCCGCAGATTCCACAAAAACAGTGCTAACTAACTGCTACATGAAAAGAAAGGTGGAATTCTCTGAGATGAGTTCACCTATCACAAAGAAGTTTCTCAGAAAGCTTCATTTCTAGTTCAAATTTGAGTATATTTCCTTTTTCACCGTAGACTTCAATGTCTTCCTAAGTATCTCCTCTCACATAGCGCAAAAAGAGTAGTGCCGAACTGCTCAATCAACAAAGACGTTAAACTCTTTGAGATGAATACACATAATGAAACCATTTCTCAAAAAGCCTTTGTCTAGTTTTTATCTGAAGTTATTTCCTTTTTCACCATAGGCTTCTGGGAGCTCCCAAATATATTTTGCAGATTCGATGAAAACAGGACTACCAAACTGTTCCATGAAAAGAATCATGTAACTGTGAGATGAAATCACAAATCACTAGCAGTTTCTCAGAAAGCTTCTTTCTAGTTTTTGTTTGAGGATATTTTCTTTGTCACCCTAAGCATCAATGCTCTTCAAAATATCCCATTGCAGGTTCCAAGAAAACAGTGGTAGCAAACTGATCAATGAAAAGAACAGTGCAACTCTGTGAGATGAATTCACACATCCCAAAACAGTTTCTCAGAAACCTTCTTTTTGGTTTTTATCTGAGGATATTTCCTATGTCACCATAGGCTTATATGTGCTCCAAAATATCCTATTGAAGATTCCATGAAAACATTGTTACCAAACTGCTCAATGGAAAGAATGTTGTTACTCTGAGAGAAGAATTCACACATCATGAAGCACTTTCTCAGAAAACTTCTTTCTGGTTTTTTTCTGAGGACATTTCCTTTTTCTCCATAGGCCTCAATGCACTCTAAAAAACCCCTTGGCAGATTGCACAAAAACAGTTTTGGCAAATTGCTCCATGAAAATAAAGGTGTATCTCTGTGAGATGAATCGACCCATCACAAGAACTTTCTCAGAAACCTTCTTTCTAGTTTTTATCTGAGGATATTTCCTTTGTCATCACAGGCTTCAATGCAATCCAAATTATCCCTTCTCAGATTCCCCAAAAACATTGCTACCAAACTCCCAATCATGTAACTCTGTTAGATGAAATAACACATTACAAAGGAGTTTCTCAGAAAGCTTCTTTCTAGTTTTTATATCAGGATATTTCCTTTTCCACCATAGACTTCAATGCACTCCCAAATATCCCTTCTCAGACACCACACAAACAGTGATACCAAAGTGCTCCCTCAACAGAAACTTTTACCTCTATGAGATGAATGCAAACCTCACAAAAGAGTTTCTCAGAATGTTTAACTGCAGTTTTAACCTGAAGAATTTTCTTTTTTCACCTTATCTCTCTATGCACTCCCAAATATCCCTCTGCCAATTACACAAAAACAGTGCTACCAAACTGTGCATTGAAAAGAAAGGTTTAACTCTGTGAGGTAAATTCACCCATCACAAAGTTGTTTCTCATGAAACTTGTTTCACGTTTTTATCT
>NW_022681007.1:0-48540 GCF_009764315.1 Trachypithecus francoisi | reverse complement strand
ATCCTTAAACAGATTATCAAAGGCAGCCTCAATCCATCGTTGGATCCTGCCTCCCCTACTTACAAACTGTGTGATCTTGGGCAATTTCAGTTTCTGCTCTGAAAAATGGTATGATAATTATATGAACCTCCAAAAGATAGTGCTAGGATTCAGTAAGATAATACATAAAATATGCCTAACATAGTGCCTGGCACATAGTAAGTATTCAATGAATGTTGTGGGGTGGGGGAGTGCGTGTTTCAGCTATTGAGTTTTTGTGTGTGTGTGAATTACACTTTTTTTCAACATCACTGTAAAGTTTTTCTTTCACGTTAGTAAAAACTTTGATATTTTCAAGGCAAAACATATTTTGCTTTCTAAGGCCTTCCTTTTAGTTGAAGTTACAGATAACGTAAGAAACCAAATTGTCATCAAGTTTTTACTCACAACTCCTACCCTGATACCCTGTGTAACTCCAACTCTCAGAAGCTAATGATGGGGTAATGGAAAAATGAGAGGAAAGAGTTTTTAGGACCTAGATCCCCTCGGTCAACTTCATCATCTCCCTCTCATCCATCCCAGCATTCACTCCTGCATTAAACTTACAGATTCTTGTTCCTTACTATCTCTTAAATATTTCTGTTTCCTGATAGGCTCATCTCTCCACCTTGGCTGAGACCCTCACCACTTGTTCAGTACCACTTTAGAGCCTGACTTCCCTGAACCTGGACCATGTACCTTCACACCCATACCCTGGTTCTGCCTTCAATTTGATTTTGCCGAAATATAATGCCTCAGTGGCTTCCTCTAGCTTTCAGGATAAACTTCAAACTACTTAATCCATGAGCCCTTTCCAATTTGACTCCTACTTTCTTCTCTAGCTTCTTCCTCTCCCTGCCCCTCCCTCTGAAGGCACTGTGCTGTTTCACACATCTGTCCCTCTCCACATGTCACACTCTCTACTTCAAATCCCCTTCCTGTGTCCTTCATCTGGTCAACTCCTGCTTGTTCTTCAAACATCCACCTCCTCCAGGAAGCCTTCTTTACTCTTTAGACTCCAATAGTAGCTTTTATTTATTGAGGAAAATTTGCATACAATGAAATGCACACATCTTAAGTATTAATTCAAGGAGTTTTAATAAATATATACACACCCATGTAACCACTACCTCAATAAAAATATAGAAAAATGTTTGTGCTCCTTCCCAGTTGATCCTCACCCCCACCATTCATAAACACCCACCCCACCCTCCTAATTTCTACCACCACTGATTAGTTTTGCCTATTCTTGAACTTCATATAAATGGAATCATGGAATCACACTCTTTTGTGTTTGTTTTCTTTTGCTTAATATAGTATTATTGCAATTCATCCATGTAGTATGTTACAGTAGTTCATTCTCTTTTTTAAAATTGCCGAGTAGAATTCCATTGCATGAACATATTACAGTTTGGTTAAACATTAACTGCCCTATTGATGGGCATTTGAACTGCTTTGTTTTTTGGCTACTACGAATAAAGCTGTTATGAACACTGCTAGCATTTTTTACACATCCATGCTTTGCTCTTGATCTTAAGAGAAGAGTTTAATATCTCACCATTCAGTTTAATGTTAGCAGTAGGCTTTTAAAAATTGTCTTTTATCAGAATGAGGAAATTTTCTCCTTAGTTTGCAGAATTTTTTTTGTTTTTAAATGATGAAGAGATGCTAAATATTTTCAAAAGTTCTTTTTTATTTTTTAAAATAATAATTTGTTTTATTATTTGATTTTGGATGTTAAACAATCTTTGCATTCTTTACATGAATCATGGTCATGATTAATACAATTTTACATATTGCTGGATAAAACTTGTCCATTTAAAAGTATTTTTTGCTTCTATGTTTATGAGGTATATTGGTCTCTGATTTTCTTTTCTCAAAAGATTTACGTAGGTTTTGGTATTGGTATTCTGCTGACCTCATAAATAAATAAAATAAATAAAATAAATTTGGAAGTATTTATTTCCAAATAATTCCCCATCCTTTGTTTTCTAGAAGAATTTTTGTAACCTTGATATCATTTCTTTAATAAATGATCAATATAATTCACTAGGGAAGCCCTGGGCTGACAGTGTTCCTGTGAGACTGTTTTTATTATTATTATGAACTCCATTTATTTAATAGATATAGAGCTCTTCATGTGTTCTATTTCTTCTTGTGTCAGTTTTAGTAAATTTATCTTTCAATTAATTTGTCCATTTTATCTACTTCTTAAAATGTAAACAAATTTTTAAAATTATTTTTAAAATTATAAAATTAATTTTATAATTGGTTATCTAAACCTTGTTTTTTGTCAGTCTTGCTTAGGATTTGTCCTTTTATTTTATTTTATTTTATTTTATTTTATTTTATTTTTTGAGACAGAGTCTTCTCTGTCACCCAGGCTGGAGTTCAGTGGCACGATCTTGGCTCACTGCAACCTCCCTCCCAGGTTCAAGAGATTCCTATGCCTCAGCCTCCTGAGTAGCTGAGATTACAGGCACATGCCACCACATCCAGCTAAGTTTTTGAAATTTTAGTAGAGGCAGGGTTTCGCTATGTCAGTCCTGACCTCAATTGATCCGCCCTCTTTGACCTCCCAAAGTGCTGGGATTACAGGCATGAGCCACCGTGCCAGTCTGGATTTGTTGATTTTATTAATCTTTTCAAAGAACATATTTTTGACTTTTCTTGATTTTTTTCTGTTTTCGATTTCATAGATTTCTGCTCTTTTCATTATTTTCTTCATTCTACTTACTTCAACTTTATTTTGCTCTTCTTTTTTTAGCTTCTTAAGATGGAATCCTAGCTAAGTGATTTTAGACCTGTTTTTGTATTACAAGTATTTAATGCTGAAAAGTCCCTCTACAAGATGGGTGCAGTGGCTCATGCCTGTAATCCCAGCACTTTGGGAGGCCGAGGCAGGCAGATCATGAGGTCAGGAGTCCAAGACCAGCCTGACCAATATGGTGAAACCCCATCTCTACTAAGAAAAAAAAGAAAAGAAAAGCCAGGTTCACGTGCCTGTAGTCCCATCTACTCGGGAGGATGATACAGAAGAATCACTTGAACCTGAGAGGCAGAGGTTGCAGTGAGCCGAGATCACGCCACTGCACTCCAGCCTGGGCAACAGAGCAAGACTCTGTCTCAAAAAAAAAAAAGTCCCTGTACACACTGATTAATTAGCTGCATCCCACAATTTTGATATGTTGTGTTTGTATTCTTACTAATTCAAAATGTTTTCTAATATCTTTTGTGATTTATTCTTTGATTCGTGGGTTATTTAGACATCTATTTAATTTCCAAATACTTAGGACTTACCTAGCTATCTTATTATTAATGATTTCTAATTTAATTTCATTGTGGTAATAAGACACATACTTTGAGATTTTGAAATTTATTGAGTTTTATTTTAAGGCTGAGACTATGACCTGTCTTGCTGGTCATATTCTTGAATGTTCTATGTGCAATTATAAAGAATGTGTACATTGAAGTTGTTGTTAGTGTTCTGTAAATAGTAGATAGAGTGAGTTGTTTGATAGTTGTATTAGTCCATTCCTGTGTCACTATAAAGAAATACCTGAAGCTGGGTCATTTATAAAGAAAAGAGGTTTAATTGACTTACAATTCTACAGGCTGTACAGTGCTGGCATTTGCATCTGGTGAGGGCCTCAGGAAGCTTACAAGCATGGCAGAAGGTGAAGTGGGAGTAGGCATGTCACATGGCGAGAGAGGAAGCAAGAGAGCAAGGTGAGAGGTGCAACACATTTTTAAACAACCAGATATCATGTGAACTAACTGAGCAGGAACTCATTTATCACCAAGGGGATGGTGCTAAACCATTCATGAAGGATCTGCTTCCATGAGCCGGTCATCTCCACCAGGCCCCACCTCCAACATCGGGAACCATATTTCAACATGAGATTTGGAGGGGCAAACATCTGAACCATATCAACAGTGATATTCAAATATTCTGTATAGTCGGTGATTTTTTTTGTCTAGTTGGTCTATAGATTACTGAGGGAGGTGTGTTAAAAAGTGTCAATTATAACTGTGGATTTGGTTATTTGTTCCTTTAGTTTTTTTCAGTATTTGCTTCATGTATTTTGAGCTCTGTGTTAGATGCATACAAACTTATAATTGTAATATATTCCTGATGAAATGATTCATTTATCATTATGAAATATTCAATGTTCATCTCTTTCACTGGTAGTACTTCTTGATTTGAAGTCTGTTTTATCTGATATTAATATTAGAACACACCTTCTAATAATGCTTTTATCACATATCTTTTTCTGTTCCTTTAAACCTACCTATGATTTTACATTTAAAGTGCGTCTCTTGTAGAAAGCATATAGCTGTGTTTTGTATTTTTACAAAGTCTGTTTCTGCTTTTTAATAGTGTTTAATCCATTTTCATTTAATATAAGTAGTTATATGGTTGGATTAAAGTCTATCATTTTCCTGTGTGTTTTCTCTTTATCCCATCTGCTTTTTTTTGTTGTGTTTCTCCTTTCCTGCCTTCTTTGGGTCAATTAAATATCTTTAATGTTATATTTTAATTTTCCTCATATTTAAGTATTCCCTCCGTTTGTTTGCTTGTTTGTTGGTTTGTTTGTTTGTTGAGATGGAGTCTTGCTCGGTCACCCAGGCTGGAGTGCAGTGGCACGATCCCATCTCACTGCAACCTCCGCCTCCTGGGTTCAAGAGATTCTCTTGCCTCAGCTTCCTGAGTAGCTGGGATTACAGGCACCCGCCACCATGCCCAGCTAATTTTTGTACTTTTAGTAGAGATGGGGTTTCACCATGTTGGCCAGGCTGCTCTTGAACTCCTGACCTCAAGTGATCCACCTGCCTCAGCCTCCCATAGTGCTGGGATTATAGGTGTGAGCCACCATGCCCATCCTGGTATTCCTTCTTTAATCCTTTTGAGCTACTACTAGGATTATGATATAAATTTTTAATTCATCATAGTCTGTGTAATTTGTACCACTTCATGTTAAATTTAAGAATCCTAAACAATGTAATTTAATTTACCACTACTGTATCTTGTGTGCTGTTGTTATAGCTCTTTTATAATCGCCACAAGAAGATGTTATAATTTTAATTTTTGGCATTAAACAGTTACTTATCTTTGAAGGAAATTAAGAGAAGAAAAATGATGGCGTTTAATATTTACCCATATATCTACTTTTTCTAGTAGTCTTTATTTTTTCCTGTATTTCTGAATTTCTTCTGAGATCAGATACCACTGGGCATGTTCAGGGTGATATGGCCATAGACAATTTCCATCTGCTATTATTTCCTTTAGTTTGAAGAACTTCCTTTAATAGTTTTTGTATGAAATCTACTTGCTTTTAAAACTTTTTTTGAAAATACATGTATTTTGCCAAATTTTTGAAGGATATTTTTACTGAGTATAGAATTTGGGGTTTAGTTTCTTTAAGGAATGCTAAGGATGTTTTTTCATTGTCACGTTTTCAAATTTTTTATTAATATCTCCTCAAATTTGTTTTATCAGATTTTTCATTTTCTTCTGTCTTTGTTTCTGATGAGAAGTCAGATATCATTCTTGTCATCTTTTTCCTATAAATAATGCATCTTTTTTTCTCTTCTGGATGCTTTAAATTTTTTTCCCTTTCCCATTGGTTTTACCAGTTTAACTATGGTAGGCATCGTCTTCTTTGCAATTACGCTGCTTGAGATCCTCTAAGGTGCTTAGTTCTACACATTAATGTTTTTTACCCAGTTTGGAAAATTTTTGGCCACCATTTTTATAGATTTTTTTCTGCTTCATTATCTCCCTTGTTTCCCTCTGGACTCCAATTTCACATTTTAGACCAATTGATATTATTCTGTGTCCCTAAGGTTCTAACCACTCTTCAACTTTCATTCTCTGTGTTCTTCAAATGGGAATGTTCAAATATATGTGTACAAGTCCACTGACCCTTTATTCTGCTATATTCAACCAATTAAGTCCATCCAGTGGTTTTTTTCACTTCTGATATTATACTCCTTGGCTTTATATTACCACTGCTTTTATAATTTCTGTGTCTCCTAAGACTCTCATCTATTCACTCACTATAACCATTTTTCCTTTAAGCTCTCGAGCACATTTATAATAGTTGCTTTAAAGTTACTATCTTCCAATGCCAATCTTTGGATTATCCTGGGGTATGTTTCTCTTAAGAGATTTCTATACTCATATTTTCCTATTTCTTTGTGTGCCTATCATTTTTTGTATACTGATATTATGCATATACATTATAGAGACTACAATCTGTTATCTTTCTCTAGAGATGATGCTATTTGTTGTAGTAGGCATTTAAATTACTGGCTCATCACTTGAATTTGTGGAGGCATGATTTCACATTTTTGTTAGGATATGTTTGTTTTTGTTTTGCTTTTAGTCTTAGGATTAATTCCTATATCTTGACTGCTAAGGACTAGCCTCTGTGGGGTTTCGATGGAAAGCCCAAGGTGTTTACCAAGTCTCTCTAACTTAATGGGAACTATATGCCAACTCTATCTACACTGAAGTGAACCCCAGCTGAAATCTCTGCTGAACCTTTCAGATAGTGCTGTCCATTGGGCTCCGAAGTTCAGGAACTGTTCAAGGATTTGAAGCAGTTTATGGGCAGGTTTGGAAGCTCCCTACTCCAACTTTCTCCCTCAATTCCCAGCTACTCTGCCACCCCAAACTGTGTTCTCTGATCCCACATATCAATATACTGAAGACTTCTACTTGAGTTCTGGTTTCCCTACATCTCATGGATTGGAGAGAGCCCTCAAGGCAAAAGTCATGTAAATGTAGCTCTCAATCATTATGATTTTCTTCTTTCAGTAGTCAAACTCTCTTCACTTTTTCCTTACTTTTCACTGTTTTTGGTGAAATAGTGGCTTTTCATATTTTATTTGAGGCTTATCGTTGTTATCTGTGGGATAGTTGGTCTAAACTACATAACCATTACCAGAATCAGAGCTTTCCCATAGTATTTCTTTTAGAGATAGTTCTCACTATGTTGCCCAGGCTGAATTTGAACTCCTGGGCTCAAGCAATCCTCCAGTCTTAGCCTCCTGAGTACCTGGGACTACAGGCATCCACCACCGCACCTAGGTACCCATAGTAGTGAACATTCACCTATCACAGAATGTGCCACACTTTGCTATAATTATGAATTTTAATTGTATGTCTCCCCCACTAGACTCTAAACGCTTTCCAGCAAGATCTATTTTCTGTAGTAGATTCCAGACCAGAAAAAATAGAGGACATTACACCAAATTCTGCATGTTTTAATATGGTACCAATCTGTGCTTGACAAAGTGATGTTTTCTGGTTGTCAAAGGAACATAAACAGTACAAACAACTGTGGTATCTCAGAATGTTTTACTCAGTGTGACTCTTCTACATGATTAGGGACTTTTCTGCCATTTTCATGGTGGTGTAGCCTCACTACAAAGCATGTTTTCAGGGAGTAGACTCAATATCTGGCTCTGTAACCTGCAAGAGGCCAGCCTACTGCTGCTAAGACCTAATGCTCTAAGTTGACTGGTAGGCTTCATAAACTGACCGGGCTCATTTTACAATGAGTGGGAAGGGGATTCCACATTCTTGTTTTCTACAGTTGGTTAGCCAGAGAGGATACTCCTAGAAGGGGTTTACACCTTAATTTCATTTAACTAGGGGTTTGATGAGGATCTGAATAGCATCATTCTTTTATAAAAGTTGTGTGGAAGATAATTTAAAGTGTGGAATTGAGGAGTCTATGAATTCAGCACTCTTCAATTGTAAGTGACAGAAATACAATTGAAACTGGCTTAAATATAAAAGGGGATTTAGGTTAGTGGTGAACCTTCAGGCACAATCTATCTCCCTTTCTCTTACTCGGCTTTTGTCTGGACCCAGAAAGCATTCCCCAAAGAATGATAAAGATGGCCACTGGTACTCTAGCCCAAATCTCATCAGCTTAGCAACCCCAGTAAGAAAAGAATATGTCTTTCTCTAAATAATTACAAGAAATGGCACAGAAAGTCTTCCCATTGCTCTACCTTGTGTTATGTACTCACACCTGGAGCTGGGGATGAAGTGAGACCAACCCCAGTTGACCACATAGACTGATAGTTCAGCTATGAGGGATTTGCAAAGAAAAAGAGGGGTTTTGATAATGGAAGAAGGAGGATAGACGTTAGGCAGACAAAAACAAAGGGTTTTGGTTTTTTGTTGCTTTTCAACAGAGAAAAAGAAGTTACAACATTAAATATAGAAGCAACAGAGGCTAGACTAGAAGTGAGCAGAAGCAAGACATAAAAGACACTCAATAATGCAGAAATAGTTAAAACACTGAGACTATATTGAGGAAACCTATATTACACAGAAAATAATGATAAACTTTTGGAAGAAGGAAGTATGATCAAAGGCAGCTGTAAAAGAAGATTTAATTTATGTGTTTAATTAAAACGCTGCAACCTCTAATCTTTCTTCTGTGGCAAACACTAGGAACATTTTTTAAAATGACTTCTTCATTTATTAAGAAATTATGTGTTAAAATACAATTCAATGAGGCCAAAGTTGCGGAAAGGACGTTCTCACCTGGGCTATTTGTTATGAAAGAAATTCCCTAAGTGGGATGAGGTGAGAATTCAGCACAAGCTATTGTCACTACAGGCAAAATAAGTCTGAAAACCAGCTTCTACATTGTTGAATGTATAAACACTTTATAAGACATTTTCCCATGCCTTATTCCATTTTATCTTTGTGAACATTCTATGATCTTAGGCTGAACTATTACAGCTATTTCACAGATGAGGAAATCTGCAGCGTGTTTCCGGCTTCTTCACAAATGAAGGATAAAGCATAACAATTTCCTGGTTAAAGTACTAAAGAGAACCCCAACTAGATTCAGGTCACTTTACCAAGAGCCAGTGACCAGGCATTCTGCCAGTTTCAGGATCCTGCGAGCTCCCTTCTCTGCTGTTTCTGTGTGAGCAGGTCCACCCCGAGAGGTATATCACAGCATGTTTCAAACAGTCCTGTTCTTCTTCACACTAAGTTATGTGGGTCCTAAGTTCTGTGGGTCCAAGAAGAAATGATTTTCCTGGCCCCGAGGCTCCTTTGAGAACTGATTTAGGTAGTGGAAATCTTCATAAACTCCAGGACAGAAAAAGTTGAGGATTTTTTTTAGAATTTACACTGTTTGCTTTTCGCCAGGTACGGGGTGACAAGGTCCTGATGTTTTTAGAACTGGGTGTCTGTACGTATTTATGTTGTTTCAGTAGGTGGCAGCATGTCCTCTTCTTTACCTAGTGACAGCTTCTGTTGTTGGGAAATGAAAAAGTGACAGTAAGAGAGGCAAATAGGAAGTGTTCCCTGTGACACACTATACATATGTTGCTCATGGTCACAACTTAAGTCATTTAACAGATTTTGATCCATCAGTAATAACTTTAGAACAAAAGTTGTAACATGACACTTCTACTTCAAACTATAATGCCACTTAGGTCTCTCCTCACTGGGGACTCAATATATTGGAAAAGTTTTGGGAAAGCGATGTGAAGCATTTTCCCACATGCCATTTTGTCAATGATTCTGTTTCCATCTTGGCCGCACCCTTTCCTTGTCTACCTTCTTCAGTGTGAGCAGCTCCAAACTCTCTTCTCCCTTCAGGATGGATTTTGTTAATCAGCAGGTGTAAATATTTTAATTCTATTCGCAATGGAGTTTCTCCCAAAGGGACCCTCCAAGAAATGTTTGGTTCTCACTGGGTCAAACAAGAAAGGGAGAGGCTTGCTAGAAGCTTAGAAACTGTCAACTCCCCTATGTTCCGATAATATCGAAAGGGGTTAGCCAGCCTGCTTTAGGCAGACAGTAAGGGAAGGGTCCCCTAGAATCTCTGACCCGTCCTACAAGTGTTTATACCAGATGTTTTGTGCAGATAAGGGAGCTTGCCTAAACATGCCCGCAGTGGAAAAGTCCATTCCTTAGCACAAGTACAGTAAGGGAAACAAATCAATACGGAACGGCTCAATTTAAGGGCCCAAATGCACACTCAAAGGATGGGCTAGAGCCTCCAGGAATTCATGCCTTAAGCTGGGGTGTTTAACTGTGAAGGAGGCAACCGGCTCTCAGGACCCCTCTCTTTGCTGAGAGTTTTCCTTTTGCTTAGTAAATCCTACTCTGCTCACTCTCTTGGCTCGGTGTACCTAATTTTTCCTGGTTGTGAGAAAAGAAACGAGACCTAGCTGAGCTAAGGAGCAAAAATCCTGCATTAATATAAATATCCCTATCTGGGAGAATTTATTCAGTTTGTGGCATGGAAGTGATGGCTGCCCTGGGGTAGAGGTTGGTTGGTCAGGAGGAAGTAGCAGGTCCTCTTGGTATGTAGGATTTAGGGTGCACATCAGTAGGGTCATATTCTCTCACTTGAGCACTCACGCTTCATGCTGCAAGTATATTCATCTCCATAAACTGGACTCCTTTAGGTTAAATGGGCTTAAAGACAAATTGTGACCAAAAAAAGAAAT
Organism: Trachypithecus francoisi; assembly: GCF_009764315.1. Taxonomy (NCBI): domain Eukaryota; kingdom Metazoa; phylum Chordata; class Mammalia; order Primates; family Cercopithecidae; genus Trachypithecus; species Trachypithecus francoisi. The sequence goes on along the minus strand of NW_022681007.1, from coordinate 38,022 downwards.
AATCTATATGAAATATATAATAAATATATGTAATTACACATAATTTTACATGAACAAATATATCCTAACTTTCCTGAAACTCCCTCTATTATGACAATATAATTAATCTTTACCTTAAACCCTCTTATTTTAAAAATAAACTTTTTAAAGAAAAAAAAGCACTCCGCCTGCCCAGATCTCCTTGGATTCTTTTTATCAGCTCTGTATGCCCATCCCCCAATCTTCTGCATGCTTTGATACCAGCTTGTGTTTGGGACACTCAGAGGACTGCCTTCACTTTAGTATGCAATTGGTGTGCACTGGAGCAGCCTCATCGGAATTCTGAAGCTTGGTGAGTGGCTAGTGTGGGAGGACAAAAAGCCCAGCCCCTTTGCCTCCAAGCACAGTTGACAACTCCGCAGGGTAATTTGTGCTCTGAGGATCCCACAGGATCAGGCTGAATCTGGGGAGTCACCTAAAAAATCATGCCCTGGCTTGGCTTTCCCCTTCCCTATCCTGCTTTTCTCACTCAGTTACTGATTTATCTGGGAGTGTCTCCTTCATAAATCACAGGCACCCGAATCCTTGACTCACCGTCTACTTACCTATGATGTGTGAGGAAGTTGACCTAGGACACTTATTGTTCTCTCTCTCTCTCTCTCAGGTTATTATTTTTCTTTTGTAAATTATTTTAGGGGAAATTACTTGAATTACGATTATAAGGAGCCAGACATGGTAGCTTACGCCTGTAATCCCAGCACTTGAGAGGCTGAGGTGGGCAGATCAGTTGAGCCCAGCAGTTCAAGACCGTACTGGGCAACATGGTGAAACCCCATCTCTACTGAAAATACAAAAATTAGCTCCACATGGTGGCACTCACCTGTAGTCCCAGCTTCTTGGGAGACCGAGACAGGAGAATCACTTGAACTCGGGAGGTGTAGGTTGCAGTGAGCTGAGATCACATCATTGTACTCCAGCCTAGGTGATGGAGCAAGACCATGTCTCAAGAAAAAAAAAAAGACTATAGGGGAAAAACACGTATACATATACACACACAAAAACACACACAAAAAAAACCCTTTCCTCCGCAAATTGACCACTTCTCAGCTATCTCTCACCAGGAAGATGGTGACATGACCAGAGCTAGTTTCAAAAGAATCTTAAAGTTATTCTTGTTGACTGAAGTACCACAACCTAGAATCCTGTGGCAACTACTGGGTTTTTACTCACTCTCTTCCCGGTTATCACCTAGCCAATTGTTTTCCCTCTCCATAGCCTTCTCCAACTTCTGCTGTGTGTCATTTATCAGATAGAACTTTAAAAAAAACACTTTTCCATCATTTATTTTCAATTTTTTATTGAATTATAACATACATAGAGAAAAAATGGTATTAATCATAAGTATACAACTCAACAAATACCATCTTCTAGATCAAGAAATACATTACTAGTACCCCAGAAGCACCCACTTATACTCTCTCTCAACTTATTGCTTTGTTCAATTCCATTGTATGATTGTTCCACAATATTTCATTTTGAGAGAAAATAGAAATTAACCCCTTTAGAGACTCATAAATGAACATATAGATGCTTCAAATTTTCTATTTTTGTAAAGGGGGAGGAGATATAATATGGAAGAGTGTTAGTTGTATGATTGGAAAACATCAAGATATTTTATTTGTCAGAAGAATTCTAGACAATATAAACCCAGAAGCTTTCTTTAGAAAAATATTTTTGCTAGAATTTTAATGATAAGTGGAAGAATGTTTCCATTTTTATCTTTCAAGCTTCATATTGCTGAAGGCCAGGTTCAAAAATAAAGAAGAGGTGTGGTTACATCTGATAAGAGAATAGGGGAATATTTTTAGAAGATACAAGATAGAGAATAGGAAGAAGTTATAAGGGAAAAAATAGCACACAAATTGCATAATAAATAGAAGGCAAACTGTGTGTTAGGAATGAAAACCCTGTGGGAGACCTTCATTGCAGAACCCACCAATTCTTTCTACAAATATTTAATGAGTTTTTTCAATGTTCAGGACATTGTTCTTATAGCCAGATATACAGCAGTGAATAAAAAAGACAAAAATTCCTGTCCACATGGAACTTATATTCAAGTGGAGGACAGAGACTATAAACACATAAATGTTTAAAATATATGTGTCCAGGGTGGTAAGTGCTATGAAGAAAAATAAAGCAGAGATGTTTGGGCAATTTAAAGTAGGGTGGTAGTGAGGCAAGACCTAGTAGAGAAGATGACATTTGAGTAAAGTCATAAAGGAGGTGAGGGAATGGGACACATGGAGATTTGGCAGGAGAGCATCCAAACAGAGGGAATAAAAAGTGCAAATGCCTTAGGAGAGAATGTTCCTGGAATGCTGGAGAACAGAAAGAATGCCAATGTGGCTAGAGTTGAGTAAAAAGAGTGAAAACAAGGTTAGAGAGGCTGGAGGTGGAAGACATGAGAACAAGTAGTCCTTGTAGGACTCGGGTTTTACTCTGAATTATATGGGAAGTGTTGGAAGATTTTGAGCTGAGAAGTGGCATACTCTGATTGGTTTTTAAAGGGACCATTCAAATTGTTTTGTTGCAGATAGATTTTGGTGAGGGGCAAGGACAAAAGCAGGAAAACTATTTGGGAAGGTGACCTGGTTTGAATCTGTGTCCCCGCCAAATCTCATGTTGCATTTTAATCCCCATTTGGGAGTGGGGCCTGGTGGGAGGTGACTGGATCATGGGGGCAGAGTTCTAATGAATGATTTAGCATCATCCACCCTTGGTACTGTGATAGAGTTCTCACAAGATCTGGTTGTTTGAAAGTGTATAGCGCGTCCCTCTGCCCCCTCCTCCTGCTCCAGCCATGTGAAGATGCCTGCTTTGGCTTTGCCTTCCACGAGTAAAAGCTCCCTGAAGCCTCCCCAGAGGCAAATGCAGCCATGCTTATACAGCTTGTGGAGCCGTGAGCCAATTAAACCTCTTTTCTTATAAATTACCCAGTCTCAGGCATTTCTTTAAAGCAATGTGAGAACAGACTAATACAGAAGATACTACAATCGTCTGAGTGAGAGATTATGCTGGCACCAACAAAGTAGAAACTGGAGGTGGTGAGAGTGGATTTTAGAGATATTTTGAAAAGAGAATTGACTGGCTTTGGTGCGAATTAGATTCAGCATGTAAGAGGGAGTTGTCAAGAAAGACATCAATGAATAAATCATGTGTTTTGTGTTTAGTTCAATTTAATTTTGCAAGCATTTGTTTTCTACTGTATGTTATTTACTGTGTATGAGGCACTGTGCTTCCCTCATATACAGTAATTTCTCTTTCCGTTTCTCTGGAAAGAGACACTGACATAAAAATCAATAAATCTGCATTTACTATAGTAAGTCTAATAATCAAAGTATGCTCAAGTACTGAAAGTGGGAAGGGGTCAACACTGTCACAGAAATACAGTAAGATGGTGATGGAAATCCTTTGAGAAGAATGATGACTAAGTTGAATATTGATGGACACCTGAGTGTTTTCGTTTTCAGGTTATACATATATTTTTTCTTTCTTTTTTAAAATTTTACTTTAAGTTCCAGGATACATGTGCAGAATGTGCAGTTTTGTTACATAGGTATATGTGTGCCATGGTAGTTTGCTGCACCTATTGACCCATCCTCTAAGTTCCCTCCCCTTAGCCCCCACCCACCAACAGATGCTGGTGTATGTTGTTCCCCTCCCTGTGTCCGTGTGTTTTCAATGTTCAACTCCCACTTATGGGTGAGAACATGCGGTGTTTGGTTTTCTGTTTCTGTGTTAGTTTGCTGAGGATGATGGCTTCCAGCTTCATCTATGTCCCTACAAAGGACATAATCTCATTTCTTTTTATAGCTGCATAGCATTCCATGGTGTATATGCACCACATTTTCTCTATCCAGTCTATCATTGATGGGCATTTGGGTTGCTTCCATGACTTTGCTATTGTAAATAGCACTGCAATAAACATATGCGTGCATGTGTTTTTGTAGTAGAATAATTTGTATTCCCTTGGGTGTATACCCGGTAATGGGATTGCTGGGTCAAACCTGAGTGTTTTCTAAGTATTAAAAGGGGATGGAGGAATAATGTTCTATGGAGAGGTCACTGCCAGTGCAAAGTTACAGAGGAGTGAAACAACATAGTGTGTCTAGGGAACTAGAAGCGATTGGATTGGCTGGAATGTGAAGTCCAAGGTGAAGAGAAGCTGGAAGCTGAGTGCAGCATAAGAAAAAAGGTCTTACATGACCCGCCTCAGGCCTGGGCTTTGTTCTAGAAGAGAGCTAGTGAAAGATTTTAAATAAGGGAAAGTTGTAATCATGCTTACATTTTACCAAATATCACTCCAGCAGCCATGTGGAGGTGGATTGGAGAGAGTAGATGAAACGCTAGAAATCCAGTTGGAAGGTATTTTAACTATTGCAACAAGAGCTGAGAGCCTGAATTAAGGTGATGGCAGAGGTAGTAGAAAAGAAATGATGAATTTAAAAGATAGAAATAACAAGGCCCAGTTAGTGATCATGGTTATAGTGAGTAAAGGAGAAGACAGAGTCTGGGAGGCTAGGAGGATATAGTCCCCTCAATTAAGTTTAGGGAACTCTTGAAAAGGAGAAGGTCATGGAAGTGGGGAAAAGTGAAGAGATCAATTTTAGCATGTTGAGATGAAGAGCCTGGGAGATAAAGAGAACATCTCCAGGGAGCAGTTGGATATATGACCCTGGGAATTAGTAGAGAGGTCTAGCCTTTACCTATAGATTTAGGAGTCAACAGCATAGAGGGGGTATTTAAAAGAACAGGAGCACATTTGACTATCGAGGAGGAAGGCTTAAAGTGAAAAGATGACCAGAAACAGAATCCTCAGGAACATCAACTTCTAAGGAGAGGACACAGGAAGGGAAATCAACAACTGACACTGCGTCAGAGAGTAAGACCTCAGCCAGATCAAAAGGGGCCTTCAAAGTCATAAGGAAAAGGGAGGGGGTGAGGGAGTGGTTGAGAATAGCAAAAACCATGATAAGATCAAGTAAGCTAAGGGCTTAGATACATTGTGAATTGGTTATTAGGAGGTCATTGCTGACCAGAGACAGGGCAATTCCAATGATACAGTGAAAAGGTGTGAGATGGGTACAAATCAGATTATAGTGGTCTGATTAGTAGATAGGAGGTGAGAGAGTGTCAAGACATTTGTACAGACTATTCTTTCAATGAGCTTGACTGTGAATATGAAAATTCCCTTCCTGCACACAGGTGAGGCTATGCCAGGCCGACTGGGGACTGGAGTAGATGGAGGGGTCTCTTATCCAAAGCTGTGGCAGATGTTGAAAGCAGGTGAATATTCAGAGCTGAATGTGAAGTGGGAAACTGACTCCAGAATGCCAGGAAGTGGAGTTTGAAAGGATCTCCAAAAGTGAGGGGCTGGAGCCAATGTCTGAAGCTGGATTCAGGCACCAAGGATAAGAAAGCCAGCTAGAATGTTTGCAGGCAGCTACTCAAGAAGAGTGAGGAGGGCAGGGGATGGTGTGTGGTGCTTGGCCTGTAGTTCAAAGGACTGATAAGATGCTGGTTCTGTGAGGGAGGGAGGAAAACTAATAAATTGAGAGAATGGCTAGGAGTTAGGGCCTAGTTTCAGAGTCTCAGGACAGACACAGTAGAAGTAGGGCAGTTTGAGAGCTAAAAAACTAGCAGCTGATTGTTTTATATTTACATATATAAATCTTTACATAGATTTCTGAGAAAAAGGGGTCCCAGGTGATAAAGTCTGGGACATAGTCACGGCAATAGACCACAGGATGGAGTTAAAAGATAACAGGTGCTCAGAACTGAGGAGGCTAAGGTTCTGAGATACTGCAATGCTGGTGGAATTTTCCCCATGGGCACTGAAGTCACCCAGATGATGGCAGACGTTGGATTTGAAAGAAAGAACATCCTCAGTCCCCAATGAACATGGAGGAGTGGCCAAAAAATGACAATCATTAGTAAGAAGAGGACAGAAAAAGCTAGATAGGATAAACTTGAATGCAGGAGAGAATTTTGTGCAAGAGTATAGGTGCAGTGGTGGCAGTGGGCATTGGGAAGTATCTCTAACTCCTCTTGAATGTGCCATACATTAGGAAGGGCTGCAAAGGAGGTGATATCCTTGAGGCAGAGACAGGATCCATTTCAGTGAGAACAGGTGAGAAGAGAAGATCATCTTTACCATGTACATGTAAAAACTATATGCTCCCAGAGACTAAGGATAATGTTTTATTTTCAGTCAAGACTATTGAATTAAGGGTTTCCAGGGAATCACAAAAGACGGTTGTACTGAGCGGGTAGTATTTAATATGATCAGGTCTTAAATAAGAAGCCACAAACGTGAACATTTAAAATCAAATATATAATAAATAATTATTAAGTTATAAACTACATAGTTCATATTAGCTAAATTCTCAGATGCATATGTAAATACAACAGAGCAATAATATAGAATAATAATGCTACAATTTTATATAAGTGTCCCAAGAAGACACTTTGAACTAAAATAATAAAGATCATGATTAATTTTTCCTGAACTCTCATGACCTATAGTAATGTTTCCTTCTCTCCCTTCCTTCCTTCCTTTTTTATCTTGGAACATTTCCCTTGCTCCTGCAGTGAGTGTTGCTACAAATGTTACTGAAATAATATTGAGCAACTGAATATCAGACTCAGTAGAAAATTTTACTCAGAAGTATGATCAGATGTTCCTGTAAGAATACCCAGAACTTTAGAGATTCATAGACATTTAAAGCTTTAAAAAAAGAAAGAATAGACGTTAGAGATGGAGTCCAGCACTCTTATTCTACTGATAAGGAAATGGAAACCCAAATAGTTTAAACAGTGACCACAATTTCATAGTCAACAAAATTTCAGGTCTCCTGTATTACTGTCCGTAGGTGAACAGTTATATTTATGGGTTATCTTTATATTCCTTTTAAGAACTGGCAGTCTTGAACATAGAACAGTGAAGATGGAGCTGTTCAAGTCTCACTGCTTCATCTTGTTTATTCCAGTGCATTGCCTTTCCTGGAGTGCTGGTGGGTTTAACTCTGGTTAAACACCAGAGTTTATCTGGGTGTTTAAACTCTGTTTAATGAAGGCTGTTAGCCAAACCCTCACTAAATTATTTTTACTTTTAAGATAGAGACCCTGATCGAAATAATCGGAACAGAAAATTTTAACAATAAACATGCCAAAAGAAATACATTATTTTAAATATAAAATACAATATCAAAGGAGTTAATAGCTATAAATTCAGAAACAAGAAATACAGATTCCATCTTTCTCACTATCTTTGCGCCTGTTTCCACCTTTTATCACAACAACCTGGGCTGGCCTATTTGAAACTGAGGTACATTTTAGATATATATTATCATCATCAGGCACATAATTCCTTTGTAATACATATTCTAAAATGTTAAAACGGAGTACCTTGTTTCTGATAAAATTTTTTTTTTCTTTTTTCTGAGTCTACTTGCTGATGATAAAACATTTCATTGAGATTTAATTAAATAATTCTCAATATATCTTTTAGAACTGTAGGTTAAGTCTGTATTTGTTTTAAGCACATAATTTTTCTTCTCAGAGCATAAAGCATTTCTCTTCCCACATCCTCTTGCACACTCACAACTATTTTAACAATAAGAGATTCTCAAATAGCTTATACCATTCTAGCGAACATTTTATTTTTCTAGAGTTTTTAACTTCATGTTTAAACAGGCTGTGCTGGAGTTGATATGAAATGGCAGCTAGAGTAGGTTGCTTGCTTTTACCACCCATGTTTGAAAGATTGGAATGCTTATGCGAAAGTCTGTTTTCAACTTGGAGAGGAGTCCTGGCCTCTTGGTTTGTCTCCTGATTTTTAAATCATATAGGTTATTGAATTTGTCTTATCCAAAGTATAGTAACTATAAGTGTCCAAAATGTTAAACATGTTTTAAAATTTTGTCAAAGCAGAAGTTTCATTTTAAAAAGAAGGAAGAAAGAAGGAAGAAAGAAGGAGACAAATATTTGGAGTTATTAGCTCGCTTATAATATGATCATTATAACAGTTTGAGAAGAGAGCTACAATACTTTTAAAACTATGTTTTGTTCCAGAAGACAACCTGGTATATGTCCCTCTATAGGTTTAAATTGCCATTTCCACAAGTTTAAAATGTTAGCTTATAAGGGGACTGGGGACTGGAGGAAGGTAATATTAAATCCACTTCTTAATACTCTATTGCCACTGACTAAGAGTCTATTCCATAAATACATTCATAACTATAGTATTTAAATATTTGTATAAACCCCAATAAAGAAGTAAGACTTTTATAGCCATCTGGTATCCCCCAGTGCATAAATAAAGTACATATTTATATGTTAGACATTCTGAGATTTAAAAAAATATTCAGATATAAGTTTTTAAACATTCAGTTTTCATTTCCTTAAAAGAATAAAAATGTCAGCTTTTCATTTTGCTTTTATATGTTTTGCTTCTATGCTTCTATATTTTCAGCTGGAATGAAGGTATATATGTTTTAAGTTATGATCATAAGAGACCTCATTCTGGTGGTAATCAAGCTCAAGGTTAATATAAAATCAATAAATGTCAAAACTATATTTTTGATTAAAAATTTTAACCTTCTCCTTCAACCAAGAAATGTCAAAGTTGAGCAGTGAAATAAAGTAAAAACTTCAGAAGTCATAGAAATCAATAACATAGGAAATCAGACTATTGTATAGTGATTATGGAGAAATAATCCTGACTTTTCACACTTATGAGTTTTTTTTCCCATCCCTAATATATTGTACTCCTCCACTTGGAATACAAAGAAATGAGTTTCACTACTATATTAGAGTATGTAACATAGTGTCCAGCTGCAAGTTAGATCCTCAGGAATCTTCACTTCCATGTGTTCTAGAAGACAGATGCTGATGAATCATCTGTGGAAACAGTATACCATGAGTAACTAAGAAGCAAATCTGGATAGGTAAAGATAAAGCAGAAAATCAAATGAAACTTAAGGTAGATACCTTTTGGAGAAGTGATTTGAATCTTTCTAGGAATTCTTTGGGTGGTTTTTTCTCATAAGAAGCACATGAAGGGCATGTCTAGAAATCAATGAAAAAGTAACAGTCTTCTTTAATTTTTTTTCTTAATAAAATGCTTCTTAAAAAGTTTTTTATTAAAAACATAAATTATGTTCACTGAAAAAATTTGAGAAGTACATAAAACTGTTTGGAAAGTAACAATGGAAAAAGTCCTTGTAATCCCATTCCCAGAGATAGGAATCCCACTGCAATGTTTCAATGTATATTCTCTCTGTGTTTTTGGTATTTTTAATTATTATTATGCATTTACATTATTTATACCAGTTGGTGATTTGCTTTTTTTTTTTACACTTAACATATCACAGGCATTTCCTAAGTGTTAAATAGTCTTCAGAAATATGACATGTAGTGGTTATTCTGTATTCCAACATAGAGTGGAACTATTACTATTTTTGGACCCATAGGTTGCATCTAACTTTTTTTTTTTTTTTTTTGGACAGTCTCGCTCTGTTGCCCAGGCTGGAGTGCAGTGGCGTGATCTCCACTCACTGCAACCTCCACCTCCTGGGTTCAAGCAATTATCCTGCCTCAGCCTCCCAAGTAGCTGGGATTACAGGCACGCACGACTATGCCTGGCTAATAGTAGACACAGGCTTTCACCATGTTGGCCAGGCTGGCCTCAACTCCTGATCTCAGGTGATCCGCCTGCCTCAGCCTCCCAAAGTGCTGGCAATACAGGCGTAAGTCACCACACCTAGCCATATCTAACTTTTTACTTTTGTCTACATTACTCCAAAGAACATCTCTGTAAATAATTTTTCATATATATCTTTGCTTATTTGATATATTCCTAGAAGTAGAATTACTAAATAAAAGGGATAAAAAATTTTAAGGCTTTGATGTAGAGTTTTACCTCTTTTTACTTGGAGCATTCTTATTATTATAGGGTATTGTTTAAAATGTTTAATTGGAAAAAAACAAGATTTCCTTGTTTTAACTCACATGTATGTGATTACTAGGGAGATTGAATAGTTTTTCATATATGTATTGCTCACTTGCATTTTTAAAAAAAGCTTTCTTAGTTTATGCTGTTTGTCTTTATTCCTATTTAGATACCACACACCAAGCCATTGTGTGGTAGTTAGCATCTGAATGCCAGTGCGATGTTGTAGTGAGAGCATTTCACTAAAAGGTAGTAGATATACAGTCTAATTCTTATCATTCTGACACTATGTATGGAACTTGGGGCTAGTGACTTAACTCCTTGGTAGATCTCACTTTCCTCATCTATGAGATGAGCATACTTAACTGGAGAGTTCTGAGTTTAGCTCCAAAGCTATCACTTCATGAGTTCCAAAAATATGTTCAGCTGCTTTCTTTCTGAGGAAAGATTTACAGGGACATTTTTCACATGGTCACCAGGCCAAGCAATCAAAGGAAATAAGAATCATTTTGATAATGTAATTAAGATTTCGTTTGAATCACATGTGGAATTTTTTGGAGGAGAAAGAACTAATTTTAAAAATTTGAGGCTGGGCGCGATGGCTCACACGTGTAATCCTAGCACTTTGGGAGGCCGAGGTGGGCAGATGACTTGAGGTCAGGAGTTTGAGACCAACCTGACCAACATGGTGAAACCCAGTCTCTACTAAAAATACAAAAATTAGCCAGGCGTGGTGGTGTGCACCTGTGGTCCCAGCTACTCGGGAGGCTGAGGCAGGAGAATCGCTTGAACTGGGAGGCAGAAGCTGCAGTGAGCCAAGACCTTGCCACTGCATTCCAGCCTGGGTGAAAGACTGGGACTCCGTCTCAAAAAAAAAAAAAAAAAAAAAAAAATTGAGAGTAATTTATTTTATGTGTTTTCCCACTGGCTTTGATTAATCTTTGAATTACTCATGTTCTTGAGTATCTGCATTGCTCATGAGTTGGCATATACAAGAGGATCTCAGAGCTCCAAAAAGCTAGGGACTGTTAAAATTCCCCAGCCAAGTAATGAGGCCTGCCTATTTCAATTCAATACTGACTCTGCTAATGTACAGGATGGTAATATGATTTAAGAGAGGAGGCAAAGTTTAAGATTTGCCCGAGTCTCTTGTAGGCTCTTTTCTTCTTAGAAAGCTAGGATCTAGCTCCTGTTAATAAGAATACTGTGACCATATGAGAGGAAATATTCCTTAACTCCAGAATCACAATTGGATTCTCTGCCTAATGACTTCCTCACCTTGAGAAACTATATTAACATATTCCAGCTACCAAGGACTACTAGGAAATTATAATTGGGTTTCTGAATACTTTCAAGTCTGTGGACTTAAAAGAGTGACCCTACTTCTTAAAATGCACCATGTATAGGCCAGGCGCGGTGGCTCATGCCTGTAATCCCAGCACTTTGGGGGGCTGAGGTGGGCAGATCACAAGGTCAGGAGATTGAGACCATCCTGGCTAACACGGTGAAACCCCATCTCTACTAAAAATACAAAAACAAAATTAGCTGGGCGTTGTGGCGGGCACCTGTAGTCCCAGCTACTCGGGAGGCTGAGGTGGGAGGAGAATGGCGTGAAACCAGGAGGTGGAGCTTGCGGTGAGCAGAGATCACACCACTGCACTCCAGCCTGGGCGACAGAGCAAGACTCTGTCTCAAAAAAAAAAAAAAAAAAAAATGCACCACGTATAATAAGGCATAGGTAAGGAAGACACCAGCAGCTCTGGCTACAGGTGTGCATGTGTGTTTATGCAATGCAAGATATATAGTTTATAAGTACAAATAAGATAGATGACAAATGACAATCTTACTAGTCTGTGTTTCTGTCTTCTCTCTGCACCTGTGGAAGGTGATTTCCTCTTCAGCTTTTTAATTGATAAATTGATTATCCTTTCATTGTTTCCTGTATTGGCTGACTTTAGTTGGGCCTTCTGAAAACAGGAAAAAGCTGACCACTCACAGTTTGTCTGAAAGATAAACAATTTGCATATATGTTAACAAATATTATTCAGAAAGTAAAAGATAGCTTTCCCAATCCTCTGTTTCTGTCTCTTCTGCAATGTCGTGCATTACATCATTTCAACAGATGAGTGAAGTATGATTTCACCTCCTACTTAATCTTTGGAATGGGAAAAAGGGATAATCCCCTGCCTCACAGATAAGAGAGAAAGGAGCCTCACTTCTTCACAATGCTTTATTCCTGATGCTATACAGAGGACCATTTTGACATCTGGGTGGTGGACAAGACCTTTGTGTTTTGTAAGGGAGAGTTAGTTCGGTTTAGGAACACATTTGCTGAATTATGAGGCTCTAAAACTTACACTGTGACTAGTGGCAGCTTTGGGTGAATTATGTTATAGTCTGATGAAGAATATTTTTCATTTGTTTGCGGTTTCTATAATGTATCTATCATGACATGTCTTGAGCAGCATTTTATTCTGTACAGCGCCAGGCATAGTGTCTTGCCAGTTAATGTCAACATACATTTGTGAAGTTAACAGATGAAGAAAATGAATTAAAGCCCCTCCTTTGGGGAAAGGAAATGGGTACCTACCTCTGATAGCATATTTTACATCTAAAATTCAATATGCTTGCATAGATCAAACATGACTTTTCTAAAACCCTTTTCATACTCCCAGCTCAGTTAGGGTAGGATTCTGCCTGAATCAAGCAGTTGAGGGACAGTTTGAGGCTTGCCCAACCAATGAGAGGGAAGGTAATTTCTTAGAAGGTAAGAATAGGGTCTCAGAGAATGGAGGAGTGTATAAAATAAGCATCAAACACTTATCTCTTGATTTGGAAAAATAACTAATGACTAACAAGCCAAAAGCTTAGCAATCAAACTGGAAAGGAAATGGAATTTACTGGAAGAACCAAATATATACTGACTTGTTGAAAAATGTTAATGCTGATCCAAAAGCTTATATCCAGGTTACTTGTATCCAACTTACTTTTTTCTTTCAGCAAACATGTGTATGTGATGCTATTTTCCCCCTGAAGTTGCTATATTTTCATTTCACTAATGCATATGGAAGCTACTACTTTATAACCAGAAGCCTCAATCCCTTCCAGTCCCTACAAAGGCAGGCCTATAAGTAACAATATTACCTGAATCTTCTTATGGACAATCAGCTGAACACAGCATCTGGCCTGCTTTGCATTTTCCAACCCATATGCTTACCCAATATGAATGTTGATTAATAACATGCATCTCTAAGACACAAACCTATCAGGTTTGCTTTGCATATATAGCCACAAGCTGAGAAGCAGCTTATCTGGTTTCCTTATATCAAGGCAGATTGCCTCTCATAAGGGCAAGGTGGTGTCCTTTCCATATGTTTGCCAAAATGCTTATTTAATAGAAACTATTTATAAATGTTCAATATAGCACTTTTTTTTCCTTGAAAACCACACGTTCATGTTTGTTGAAGTTTTTTCTTTTCTCTTCTTTTTGACCACAACCGGCTTAACTTACTGGAAAAAATAATATTCATATTTAAAGAGGTAAATTTTCCAGCTGAAACTGAAAATACTGACTGCTTCATCCGTGATGATCTGAAAAACCAGCATTTCTCACAGAGGCTCATTTTGCTGAGTTAACATTTACATGTGTATGCTGAAAGAAAATTAGGTTCCAAAGAAGTAGAGGGGCCCTGCCAGCCAGATGAACTCCCTTGAGATAATATTGCCAGGAATGGTCAGTACCAGTACTCAAAGCACTGAAATTGTAAAACTACAATTTCAGTTGTAAAAACAACTGCAAATCTTTTCTGAAAGCCTTTGAATGGCACCTGGACACTGACGCCCGTATTGATGGGGCTGTGCTTCCTCTCCCACCCTTCCTTGTTTACTTGTGTTAACAGACAATGGTGTTTTGTTTTCTTTTGCTCTGCAAGCAGCAGAGCTGTGTCTGGCAATATGTGGTCCAGGATAAATAACTGCTGGAATTGGCTTTATATGCACATCAAAGGCCACCTCAAAAGAGGAAAAGAAGTGGAGAGCTGTCTCCACTAAACTGCCTTAAGGATGTATTGAGGAGAGTGAAAAGATTAACCTTGATTTAGGCAGCCTCAGGTGCCCTATCACTCAGGCGTCTACAGGATGCCCAAGTCCATATTTAGCACTGTCTAGAAGCATAAACATTGCTTTCCTTTGCTATGCCTTGGTGACAACAGACTCCAAAGGCAAGGCTTTGTTTCCCTCATGCTTTAACATGTGAGAACATGAGGAGTTTTCTGCTCCTACATTAGTTTTGCAGACTAGAAGGAGTGGTAGTGAAGTCAAAAGCAAGAATTAACAAACCATTCCTCTTCAGCTGAAGAACAAGTCAAGTGCTCCTTTTGCCAGGAGCAACACTTGTCTTTGTTGTTTTGCAATTGAATTTTTGAAACTTTTTGCCTCCTTAGGGTTTTTTTTTTGTTTTCTTTTGTAGAAACAGGATGTCTCACTATTTTGCCCAGGTTGTTCTCAAACTCTTGACCTCAAGCAATCCTCCAACCTTGGCTTCCCAAAGGGATTACAGGCATTGGGATTATAGGCAGGAGCCACATCACCCAGCTGAGGCCTATTTTTACATTTTTTTTTCTTCTGCAAAGAAAGCCCTGGCCATTCCCCCTAAGGAGTCTTGCTAATTGGGCAAGGCTACCTTTGTACTGGCTGGGTACGGTGGCTCACGCCTGTCATCCCAGCACTTTGGGGGGCTAAGGCAGGTGGATCATGAGGTCAAGAGATTGAGACCATCCTGGCCAACATGGTGAAACCCTGTCTCTATTAAAAAATACAAAAATTAGCTGGGCATGGTGGCGTGCGACTACAGTCCCAGCTACTCGGGAGGCTGAGGCAGGAGAATCGCTTCAACCTGGGAGGCGGAGGTTGCAGCGAGCTGAGATAGCGCCACTGCACTCCAGCCTGGCAACAGGGCGAGACTCCATCTAAAAAAAAAAAAAAAATGATTACCTTTGTCCTACACACAAACTAGGTTTATATCAGGGTTTCTCAATGGTGATACCACTGACATTTGGGGCTAGTTAATTCTTTGTTGTCAGGGCTGTTTTGTGCATTCTAGAATGTTTAGTACCTGCCTTCTACCTACTAGATGCCAGTAGCACCCCCATTTCTACCTCCACGTGTGACAACCAGAAATTTTTCCAGTCAATGCCAAATGTTTTCTGGGGTACAGAAATCACCACCAGTTGAGAGCCACTGGTTATGTGATTAGACAGAAAGAAAGAGAGAAAAAGAAAGATGCCTCCCCAGGCCAATTAGAAATGTTAGATAATTATTATATGCATAAAACATTAGATGGTTTTATTTTCATTACACTGTTTTTTTTTTTTTTTTTTGAGACCGAGTCTGGCTCTGTCGCCCAGGCTGGAGTGCAGTGGCGCGATCTCGGCTCACTGCAAGCTCCGCCTCCTGGGTTCACGCCATTCTCCTGCCTCAGCCTCCCGAATAGCTGGGACTACAAGCGCCCACCACCACGCCTGGCTAATTTTTGTATTTTTAGTAGACATAGGGTTTCACCGTGTTAAAATCTCTTACAGACCCTGCTTTGAAGCTAGCTTGATATAATGCTGATGTGACGTTGAACGCTTTCTTTCTTCCTGAGTTTGCCTACTAGTATAGCTTAAAGATCCAAGTTACACTATTACTCACTTGTATCATAGCCAGTATTGCTTTATCAGATTATCAGATAGATATAGTATCACTGAGACAAAATCCTCTCATTATGATGTAAGATAAAAAAAATCTTTCATTAAAAACGCATCTAAAGGAAGTACCCATTGGATGAACTCAGGTTAGAAGGTGGAATGTCTTTCCTATTTCTTATTTTGCATGTTACAGACTACAGCCAGGAAACTCTGGAAGGGACTCTAACCATAACAGTTAAACAAGGTGCATGAGATGCTAGAAATGCATGTTTTGATAATTAGGCACATTGATTAAGAAGTATTTTCAGTTATTGGAAAAGTCTTTCCAATAAGCTGAATGTGCTACTTTCATTTTAGATGCTGCTTATTAGAAAAGGACCTAGTAAATGAGAGTGGTTGGGTTCAGAGCTAGAGAGTGAATTTTAGAGAAAAGCAATAGTTGTGACTCATTCACTTTCTAAACTTTTACACATAGTCATTTACGATAATTGTTTTCTTTGCAATGTATCTTCTTCAGTCTCCCCCTTTGTAGTGTCCTAATTACTGGTAGCACTTTTAGTTATTCTAATTTATGCAATTAAAGGTCTGTGACAATGAAAACATTTCCCCAATTGCATTTATACTCTCAGGGTACCAGACCAGAAGATCAGATCGTAGCAGTTGCTAGAGAAAAAGATCAGCGGACAGCACTCTTGAACTACATGCCAAGCCTGTCCTTCCTGGAACTCTAATGGATTTAAATGGCTTAAGAGATGGGATGAATTGTTGAAAATGGTTCTTTCAAAAGACCTCATGGAAGGCCAAAGACAAGACTCACTGAAGCCAAGGTATATGTGAATTATATTCTAAAGGACAGCTTTGATTTCCACACCACCATTTCTCCATGCTGTCCCTGTAATCTAATTCTTTCTTTCTTTCATTTTTAAGTTTGTTATTAAAAGGTTAATTCTGCTTCCTGTTGTATGTATCTATGTTTCTTAAGTAGGATAACAAAGAGGGCTCAAAAGCTTTCATGCCCAAGGGCTCTTAAAGAGTAACTAGCTGTGTATTGTTCAGAAACTGATCAGAGTATAGATTTCATTTCTAGTTTTGTTATTCTGTCTCAGCAATACTACTTAGGAGTACTCTTAGAGATTCTTGAAGATAAACATAGTTTATGAGGAATATAATATATCATTTTTTAGTTGGTTTTTGGTAAATCAATGAATTTAACCAAAATATAAATAAATATTTCATCAATTATTAGAACGCTAAGTTCATTAAAATTCAGTATACTCCTATATAATCATGTTAATGCCTTTCTTATTAGATTTTAAAAATTATGTCAAATGTATTTTCAGAAATAAATTCAATTGGTCTTACCTCTACATCTTCTGGAGCTGGCAGAAATTCAGGGTCCTAGAGCAAAAGAAAATTGTTCTGAGTTATTTTTGTAAGCCAAACCCTCCTTTTATATTAATTGAAAAGTATGATTTAGATTTTGTTGTGACAAGTATAGTCTTACCAAGTCATTCACATAATTTTTCAGCTGATCAACAATATCTATAAGTTGACGCATTCTAATCATGTGGCGATCTTGACTTTGGGAGCTTGATTTGTGGACCAGTGTCCCCAAGAAGATGACCATCAGACAGATGACTATCCTCTCCATGTTGCCAGGACTGGATCTCATAAGTACCAACAGTAGAGCTAGACGTTGGTCTCGTTTTCACTTCAGCTTGACTGAGAACAGGTTGTCAGTTAAGCTACCTATTTATTCATCCTTCAGGGAGAGGTAAAGCCCTCCCATTGCAGCCTGGAAATCTTTGTAAAATGGATGAATGTGAGTAACTCTTTTTTCTTTTCCACTGGCTAGGTATACGTGTGCATGTGCTAATGTGTGGGGGCAGGGATTGATGGAGTCAACGAAATGTGCCCCATCTGCATCTTTGACAGGAAAAAGAGAGAATGGGTGAATTCCAATTTCAGCATGAATCAAGAAGTATGTATAATAAACAGTAGGTACTACAAGACTTCAAAAAAGTAAACAAAAACACTTTGATCTCTTTTTCTCGGCCTCCCCTGGCATCTTACCTGTTCTCTCTGACAGTCATAAGAGCACTTCAATAATGAGTAAAATGGCAACATGTGCTTTCATGCAGGACTTTTTCTTATGGTAATAACTATGTCTTTTGACTAAAATCATCCAGTATTCCATCATAAAAGTAGGAGGAGAGGCTACCTTTTAGGAAATTTTAAATAAAGAGGTATTTTCCAAATTAGCAAGAATATTTTAGGTTCTTACCAAGTTTCAAGGGTTTAAAATAGAATTTGCTTCCAACTGTTCACCAAAGCATCTTTAACCATTTATTTTGGCTTCTGACAAGTTATTTAACAATCTGATTTATTAATATCACAAATGATTCTAAGGGACTCGATGGAAAATCTATCCTTCCCAATCAAGATCTCACTCTACCATCATTTAAAAAATTATCTGATGTCCATCTCTTCTGTATAATGCATTAATTAAATGAGTGAAACTTGCTAATGCTCATTCTTGTGCGAACCAAAAAATATTTCCAAACAGCAAAATAAAATATACCCATAAATGATTCGTTTTCTCTTAGGGTTGTATTACTTATTTCTATTAGATATTATTTCCTCTGGATATAAGCAACACATTTCTAACTGCATCTGTGACCAGGTAGAGATTAATTAAAGACCCAAAGTCCAGAAATGGTTTTATCATCCTCCTTTCTTCTGCTTCTCTTGTCCCTGAGACTCTTAACGCATTTGAGAAAGTTGAATATAATATTCTAGCTAGAAAGTCATGTACCATATAAGACCATAGGACTTATAAATAAAACTCTTGACTATAGGTTTTATTCATTCATTCATTTCATTACATACTTTAGAATACCATACTTTATTCTAGACTGTTAGTTAGCCAACATAAATTGGAGTTTTGACTTGATTTGCTCTGAAGTTGACTGCAATCTTTTTATTATGGAATATCTATTCAAGAGTATACAGGTTTGGCCTTACACAGTAGACAAGAGTTCATACAACATGATCAAGAATTCCTCCCTATAATAGTTAAATTCTATATGACAGGATTCTGTGCAAACTTATGAATGCATGTAGACTAAGGGTTGCCCCTTGGTGCCTCCACATTGCCTGTATGGTCTTTGTACATGCACTCCTTATCCACCTAAGCAGATGTGCATCTCCTTGAAGACACTAACCACAGTGGTTAGGAGGTCAGTTTCTAAAGCTTGAGTTCAAATCCAGGTCCTAACAATAATAGCACATATGATCCTATGTGTGTAATTGCAAAAGGAAGCTAAGTACAGAATCTAATCATAGGGTTGTGATAAGGCTTAAATGAGACATTTCAAGTAAAAGGGCTAAGTACAGCACATGATAACATCCCAGGAGGTTTGCTTGCTGATCGTGGATGAGGGTGAAGGGGAGAACTTAAAGAAGCCTAGGGAGGCTAAACTGATGAGAGAAGGAAGAGAATGGACAGGTCAGTGTTCAGCCAAAATACACGTGTGTGGCCGTACTGGTGGTTTAAAAAAAAAAAAAGTCAAATATCTTTCGTACTGCCTAGAGAGAACCATTGCTCCTGGCCCTGGAGTGCCTCACCACTATGTTAGACACCCCAGTCCCTCCTTGAGACATCCTAGCCCTCTCCATAATTCATCTACCAGTACATCTTACATAAGATACCAGTACACCAGTACATACCAGTACACCAATACATAAGAGTCTTGCTCCAGCACTATGACCAGAGGCCTTTCTGAAAGTCAGAATTTCTGCCTTAAGTGGCACATCAGTTGTTAAGCATTTTTGGATATCATCTCTGGTGTGACAGACTTACCAATGCCCGAAAGACATCCATGGCATAATCCCTGGAACCTGTGAAAATATTACCTCACATGACAAAGGGGACTTTGCAGATGTGAATAAATTAAAGATTTTTTACATGGTAAGATTATCCTGGATTATCCTGTGGGCCCAATGCAATCACAGGAGCCTTTATCAGAGGAAGGCAGGAGAGTCAAAGAAGGAACTGTTGTTTCAGGGCCGGGCGCGGTGGCTCAAGCCTGTAATCCCAGCACTTTGGGAGGCCGAGACGGGTGGATCACGAGGTCAGGAGATCGAGACCATCCTGGCTAACACGGTGAAACCCCGTCTATACTAAAAAATACAAAAAAGCTAGCCGGGCGAGGTGGTGGGCGCCTGTAGTCCCAGCTACTCGGGAGGCTGAGGCAGGAGAATGGCGTAAACCCAGGAGGCGCAGCTTGCAATGAGCTGAGATCCGGCCACTGCACTCCAGCCTGGGCGACAGAGTGAGACTCCATCTCAAAAAAGAAAAAGGAACTGTTGTTTCAGAAGTAGAGGCTGGACTGATGTGGGGCTAGAAGCCAAGGAATACAGATGGCTTCTAGAGTCTGGGAAAAGTAAAAAACAAACTCTTCCCTGGAGCCTTCAGAAAGAATGCAGCCTGGCCAAAAATACCTTGAATTTAGTCACATAAAGCTCATTTTGAGTTATTACTTCTGACCTTCAGAAATGTAAGATAATAAATTTATGCTGTTTTGTTCTTACCTGAATTGATGTGCATCTCCTTGAAGTGTTTGCGGTAATTTGTCACATCAGCAGTGGGAGTGTAACATACATAGATATGGAATTTTTAATTTCAGGGAAAAAGGCAGTAAAAGAGGGAAAGAGATGAAAGGGTGCTAAGAAAAGATCCAGGAAAGGTTGAAATTTTGTTGGGCTTTTGGGAGGTGCAGGTAGAGGGTATCAGAAGTGTGGACAAGAGAGGGAAGT
Organism: Trachypithecus francoisi; assembly: GCF_009764315.1. Classification (NCBI taxonomy): domain Eukaryota; kingdom Metazoa; phylum Chordata; class Mammalia; order Primates; family Cercopithecidae; genus Trachypithecus; species Trachypithecus francoisi. The sequence goes on along the minus strand of NW_022681007.1, from coordinate 17,526 downwards.
AAGATTAGTATAGCTGCCACATGGTATGGAACATCAGGGATAAAAATGTATAATGATGATGTTCCAGGAAGTCTGGTGTGTATTGTAACAACTCCTTCCTAGCCCTGAGAAAACGTCACTCAGAATTCACCGCATGGTTTAAAGTTATGGATCCAAATTTGCATTTCATTTGAATTTATCACTATGTGGAGATGAAACTTAGGGTGGGAGCAAGGAGGCCCAAAAGTATTTGGGTCACTAGGCAAAGTAAATTATTCGTTGCTCAGAAATATTAACGTTTTTGCTACCCTTACAGTATCATTTCATTGGGGTTTTAATGGCTGCTTACTCTTTAAATTATAATTATTTTTATAATCTAGATACAATCGGTGCTGCTATAAGGCTTATGTTGAAAATAATGATTTATTCCAATGGGGTTAATATATCAAGGAACAACTTGAGTATAACAAGAACTTTGTGTTTCCCTATGTTTAATTTCATCGGCAAGAAATGCTAGGTGAAGGCAGAAAACTGCATCCAGCTGAACTGAGCCATGTAGGAATACGTAAGATGTCCTCACACCTCTTACAGCCACCAGCATCCTCAGTTCACTGCATGTATAATGAGCCACACCCATCTACATCTAGTGTCACAATTTTCCATCCCAGAGAACTCTCCTTCGCCATGTCTCAATAACTCACAAACTGTAACCCTTCCAACACCTACCTCCATGAACAAGCTTCAAGTCTTTTTCTAGGTAAAACAATGTGTTTATTCTATTATTTATGTGTTTGTTAACCATATAACATGCCTAAAACAGCTATCTTTTAAAATTAGGTTGCTATCTTCATTTTTAGTGTCACTGATGAAGTTTTTGAATGCTGTGCTCCTAATCTCATTTTCCTGTAAGCATGTGGTTTTTGATTCTATGATTTTGTATAGTGCAGTGATTTTTAGAAACACATGGGTCACATTATAGCAGAACTCACTGTATTTTGTCTCAGTGTGTCACACTTAAGCCCCAACAGCGACTACTTTTATCCAGGCAGAAAACAAGACTAAAATATAGAATTTATTCTTAAGGCGGGGAATAAAAAGGGAAGGGAAGAGAAAGGGAAAAGGGAAGGAGAGACAATGAAAAACAATTTGCCGTTTCTACACACAGCCCATCTGAGGTATTTAAAATCCCTGGGGTCCATTTCTTCCTTGGTCCTTTCCTGTTAGCACCTGGGGGCTTAGCTTGGCATCTGTGGATTTCCCAGGTTCCATACATGTGTTTCAGATATCCCCTAACCTCCTGAAATTACTTGCAAAATTTTGTATTTTGAGCAAAAGAAAACCTTAAATTTCATCAACTTCTCAATGGAAATGTCATGCAACTGCTGTTTGTTTTCCAGCCTCCAGAGACTTTGGTTAAGGGTGATGCAAACCATGTTTCTTCAGCATGTGAGCACCATCAGTCATGAGTGTGGCAGCTCCAGAATGTCTATACCGGAGTGGCTGAGAGTGAGCAGCTTGGCTGGAAGCCACACTTGAATAGCAAACAAACCACTTTTACTTAGCTGCCATGTCTATTTGGTACTTTGGAGTAGAGTGATGAGTTTTACTAGATGTGGACTTTCCAGGAATATAACCAACGTCGTCACTGTGAAAGTATGAAACTTTAGTCATTATGCAAAGGGACTCATGGACATATTTTAAGAATTTTCTTTAATGGACTGTTTATAGAACACCTGGTCAAGGCAGTAATGAGGCCGGGGAACTAAAGGGGTGGAAGTCTGAAAAGGAATGGTTTTGCATGGGAAAGCTGTGCCAGGTCTAAAACTGGGCTAAACACTATTTGTCCCCAACTCCCTGGCCTGGTCCTCGTAGTTCCTTCTGTGATCCCTGCATGGTGAATACTCCTTTTCTGCTCTACTGGCTTTGGCCCCTCATGGGTAGGATTAGATGTTCAGCATAGCAAACTGGGAAGAAAGGCCTCCAATGTTTAGAGTGATATTATCATGTGTACTACTACTATTATACATACTAAAGGTATTCAGACAGGTGGCTTGTCTCTGGACTTTATATCAGTCTCTGTCAAACTAGAAGAAAAATGTCACTAAAATAATTCAAGACAATTTTTGCACTTTCCAACAATGTTCAGGTAACAGCTGAAAATATTCTCACTTATTTGACTTGAGGAAGAAAATTCGAACGAGCAAAATCCTCAAGGATTTGCTAAAGTCCCCTCTGTGAAATCTTCCTTAAGGAAGTTTAAACACTCCTATTCTCTCTTCTCTCATTCTTTTGAACTCACTGCATGTATTGATATCACTGACTTGATTTCTTTTCTAGAATATATGTGAAAGTCAGTGTGTATATATAACCCATTATGTACCTAACAAGAACAGTTCCTTCTAATATTCAAATTTCATGACTCCAGATCACTACTGTGCATTCTAAGAAGATCAGGGACTCTGGAGACCAAAGGGTCAATCCTGGTCATTGTTGTCTTACGAGACAAAAACAAGAGCCTTCTCAGGCCCCATGTTCTCTAGCTCTTGATGTGGCCTCCTTGGTATCACTGGCAGCCCCACGGTCTGGTGGTCAGTGTGTCGCAGCAGAGGGTCACTCACTGATGCTGCTTGTCCACAGCACCTTTTCTGTGGAGAATGGGGACCTCTATTCTGCTAGTAGACTCAGGTATGTCACTCTGTGATACTCTAAGACTGGGTTCATTGAGGACAGGTCTCTTTGCTAACATTCACACAAAGTCAGTGTTTGGAAGCACAGTCCTGCTTCTGAAATGCTGGATCTGGAGGAGTTCCAGCAGCAGCCACATGGACCCTCTCTTCAGATCTTGGCTTCAACATAGGATACTCAGTAGTGAGGCTAGAGATCAGATATCCTTCATTCCATGAGCACTAGGCCTAGAGGATGGAGAGAAAGAACTGCAGCATCTGTACTCTTCAACCTGAGTCCACTCCAACTCCATACCACAAGGTGAGACAAGTTCCACCAGCCTCTCCAGCCTCCTGTCTAACATGATCAGAGAAATCCTCTTCTCTCTGGATTCAAGGCCCATCCTTGTTTCCTTCCCTAGGGTGACAGGTGGCTATAGCACCCTCTGTCTTGGCCCTGCAGCCACCAACACACAGCCATAAAAATAAAGTAGTCCAATTATTAACCTTCACTGTGTCCTGTGTCCTCTTCCCAAGAGATCTGCTGAACCCTCATTTATCACCTGAATAGGAGCCTCCTCCCCGTGCTTTCCCAGGGGGCAGCCATAGGACCTCACAGAGAGATTACTGTGTATCACTCTAGACTCTTTTCCTATGTACATAGAACAGTAAAGGAATAGATAGTGACACATAGACACTTAAGGAAATAGAATTATATATGGAGATAGAAACATAGAAATAAATAGCACAGACATATAGATACAGAAAACTGTGATATTTTTACATAAAAATTTAATCTCACCATATGTAGTCTATAACTTTTTTTTTTTCACTCAACCTATGTCAGGACAGCAGTCCATACTCCATACAAGATTCACACACAGGGATATCTCGTTAGATTAATATTCCATTTGGCAGTACCATATTTTATCCATTCATGCCCCTACTGATAAACATTTAGATTGTTTCCAGTCTTTATCCACTGCAAACAATGCTGCAATGAACATCCTTATACATCTAGATCTCTAAGCGTATGTGAAATATATTCTTCTAATGTTGTATTTTAAAATACCTATCTTGAATTTCACTTCCTGAGTGGAAACATACTTTGAAAAATTTTATAGAAACTGCCAAATTTCCTTCTGACATGCCATACCAGTTTACACTCTCAATAACATAGAGTTTCTTTTCCTTCCCTACTCTCATTAATACTTTATGTTATGAATATTTTAAATATCTACCAACATATTGGGGCAAAAATGGTATCCTCTCATTGGTTTGTCTTTCTTTGATCAATAGTTAGATCTGGTATATTTTCATCAGTGTGTTTATTTTTCCACCAATAGTCTGATTCATATTATTTGCCCATTTATTCATTTGTTTCTTATTTACTTATAAAGGCTCTTTTTCTATTAAAGATATGTTAAACATGTAGAAATTATTTTCTCTATGGTATCTTTTGCCTTACTGAGGTTTTGAGCTTTCATTTTATTGTGTCTGAGAATCTTATGTTTTATGGCGTGGACCCTAGTTTAATAGAAAGGGTGTCTCACCTAACAAAACAATAAATGGCAGTAATTAATTTAGTGTTCCTTGTTGTTGAAGAATTCTAATGCCAAGGAGTCATGGTTAATTCAGGAGTGCTTTTAAATGAATTTGCATTTAACTTGTCACAAGATTAGCTACATACTTCTTTGAAATATAATAATACATTTATGGTTGAAAGTGATTTAGTCAGTGTATAGGCAACATCCTTCCTGTGCAGCAATGAATTCATGAGCCCTGTGAACATCATTATTTTAGAAAAAAGATTGGATATAATATATACTTCTTATATAGACAGAGATCCAATCTTATACCACATTCGGGAGTGGGGAGGACAAGGGACCACAGAATCCTGAAACGGCATCTGAGCCATCAAAAGTCAATGTGCTCTCTACAGTTTCAGTGCTGAATGTTTTGTTTGACTTCAATTCTTTAAATATGGTTTCTCCATATACAGGGTGCACGGTAGTTCTAAAAACATGAATGACTAATTAACAAAGTGCAGACCAGGAAAACACAGACTCTGTGAGATTTACCCAGTGGGCTCCAAGACTACCCTGAAGTCACCCTTTAAACTGAGAAATAGTTATATCTGATAGACTCTTTTGCTGCTAATAAAGGGAAATGGGATGGCTCTTTCTGAAAAAAGACTTTGGGCCAATCAGAAAGATAATATCAATAATTATTCTAGTAAACACTTTTGTACCTAAGTGCTTTATAGACATAATCTCATTTAAAGCAACAACCATGAGAAATAGGTATTATGATTGTGCCTCTTTACTACCGAAGCACAAAGAAGATAAGTAAGACATTGAAGTGATTGGAGGAACTACCTCCAGAGCCTGACTACTTCCCTCTACAGCAGGGAACCGCCTCCATTGCTGATGTTGGATTAAACAGAACAGGCTGTGCGGTTAGTTCATGAGATTCCATAAAGGGACTGAACCTTAATGCAGATGTTCCTGATGTGGGTTTGGCATAAGAAGGAGGGTCTATCTACAAAATTATTGTTGATAATATATAGAATTTAAATGTATATCTTTTCTGGATTAATTAAATAAAATAATCAGCTTCCCATCTGGGCCAGAATGTCCAATTGCTTCTCTTTCATTGACTTTAACTAGTGACAACTTGGTCCAGTGTAAGACCGAATAATAATTTTCCAGTGTTTTATACACAGAAAAGAAGAGAAAAAGAGATGAATAAACTTCTGCAGTCGTTTGGGTCTTGACTAGCATAGACAAAATCAATCAGGAAATCAGTTATCTTGACAACAGGAAAGGGCAACAATATAGCTTACTTACTTACATTTACTTAATTATTGTTCATTTTCCATGTTTTTCAAGATTTTCATTGTTTTGAGAACATCAGAATACTCATCTTTTGCTCCGTTTAGCTCTCAGAACTTTAAAATACACACCAAGGGGGAAATCAGTGCAAAAGAAGAAGGAAAACCAGGAATACAAAAGAAACATGCTTATAACAAGAATCAACTAAAAGTAAATTTTCATGAAATTAAGAGATAGATGGTTCAATGATTTTGGATATCGGCAGTTAAGTCATCACAGGTCAGATTAACGTATTTAGTCAAAGCTGTTCTGTCATCAGTATCTGCATCAACCAGAAGCTTTAATGACATGACAGGGATGAGGGACTCTCTGGCCCTTGACTTGACTTATCCGGCTCTCAGAACCTGGTCATTGCTACTGTGTTCAGAGAATTATTTTTAATGGCACTGGTGTTCAGGTCAACATTTAGAAATGTTTACATTTAGGCATTAGAAATGTCAGAATTACAGAGGCTGAGGAAGGTCAACAGTAATCGTTAAGAATGATGACTGCTAGTAGCCACCATCCAAGGGAGCCGCAGACCTGGCAAAGCTCTGCTTGTCTGCCTCCCTCTCCCCTCGTCTCCCTCCTGCTTCCTCTCTGGGTCTCTCTATTCCTCCTTCCTCTTTTGTTGCTCATTCCTCCCAGAGATTTCTTCTCCTCTTGTCTTTCCTTCACTTTTTTTCTTCCACTTGGTTTCTTATTCAAATCTACATACCATGAAGCTAAAACATATTTTAATTGTAATTGTTTTATTAAATAAAGCTTTCTAGCCTCTAAATAGTTGTGTAAAATAAAACGAATTGAATACTATAATCTCTCTAAGGACTAGAAAGAGGCTATTTTAAATGACTTTTGGTATTTGATCTTTGGGGTTTTTTTCTCCCTTGAATCAATGATCCTTTGGAGAAAAACAAATAACACTATTTGACTTCTTCTAATTTATGGAAACATAAGTCAGGAAAAACTATAAAGAGACAATATCTGCTTAGTATCTAGGAGAAAGATGATTTGGGAATATCCTGCTTACTTTCTGAATCCCTAAAGAGCAATTTTATTTTAGAAAACATTCTCTTACCTGTTGTCAATTGTTCTTTGTGTCAAAGCTCTCCGAGTTGCCACAACCATGGGCTTCTGTGGAAACTGCCTTCAGTTAGCTCCTATTGTACATTGCACATAACTCATACCAAGCCTGAGTTATTCACATACACACAAATCCAGCAGGCACCATCAGAGAAGAAACACTTTATACAATTTGTGTGGGATACTGAATAGAGTATTCTATTTTCATTTATCTGCTAAGCTATATGTGAACAATCCAGGAAAAGAACGTTATGTTTCCCATAAGCTCATAATTGATACACAAAAATAGTTAAATTGGGCCAGGCCACGGTGGCTCATGCCTGTAATCCCAGCACTTTGGGAGGCTGAGGTGGGCGGATCACCTGAGGTCAGGAGTTCGAGACCAGCCTGACCAACATGGTGAAACCCCGTCTCTACTAAAAATACAAAAAATTAGCCAAGTGTGGTGGCACACGCCTATAATCCCAGCTACTCGGGAGGCTGAGGCAGGAGAATCGCTTGAACCCAGAAGGCGGAGGTTGTGGTGAGCCAAGATTACGCCATTGCACTCCAGGCTGGGCAACAAGAGCAAAATTCTGTCTCAAAAAAAAAAAAGTTAAATTGAATCTATTATTGGGTGGAGGCTTCCTGAGATGGAACTCAAGGAGGGTTTTAAGAAGACATTAGAATAAAAAGTCCTTGAGAGCAGAAAGCTTTATATGGAATAAAAGTTCAACACCCTTCATGTTGTGTCTTCTGTGAGCATTACACTAAATCTGGGAAGTGTCATGAGGTGACCTGACTGAGATGGAAATATGGTCTCAGTTATGTTAGACAGATTGAAAGGAGTTTGGAGACCAAAGTGGAGGAAAGCAAGAAAAGTATAATAGAAAATGTGTCTGTGCAGTGCACTTATTAAATACTAAATGATTCAGCCAAATAAGGTGAAATATGACAAAATTTGGAGTAATTAATTAACAAACACCTGTAGGTGTGTTAAGAGACTCATGATCTTACTATGACAACAAGGTGAGATGACTGCCCTGAAAGGACTCTTGGTGGGGTTTCCCTGCAGGTAAAGGGGAGGAAAGATGATAGGCAGAGCTTTGTGCCCCTCCAGCCCTGCTTTAACTGGAACAAATCCTTTGTCTGTTTTACATTTTGGGTCCTATGTAAGATTTCGTTTGGAAAAATATGTTTACCTGCTAGGAAAAAAAAAATTAAAGGCGACTAATCTAGCCCCCTATTTACAGAGGCCCAGAACAGTGGCATGACCTTCCCAGGCAAGCTCAACAAGGATGTGCTCCAGGTATTCTTCCTCAGATGAAGAATCCATATCGTGGCCCACAGGAGGCTTGACAAGCCCACTTTTACCCTGTTGCCCATGGGTTGCTAATAATCTCAGTTGACACCTATTGGACACATCCTATTGTGCCAGGTACTATTCTTCATTTCGTACTTAGATATTTTTTCAGCTATTACTATGTGTCATCTATTTGTGGACATTATATTCATAAATTAATATCTCTGAAACAAGCTGCCTCTTACAATCAATGGCAATGTAGATTCAATGAAGTACCATAAACCTAAGCCTCACATTTGTGAGGTTGCTACTATTGTCATCCACTTTAAAGATGAGAAACTGGAGACACAGAGCGATAAGGAAACCTGCCCAAGGTCATACTTATAAGTGGTGATGGGATTGCTACTGCTAAGACACCGAGATTGCTACTGGCAAGGTGATACAGTGGCCTAGGATGATTTCTGTTAGTGTTAGGAATGGACGTGATTAATACAGGAACTGTGGTGAGGGTGGGATTTGTATAAAATGAAGAGCACCTTGTTGGGAATGGGAAGCCTAAGACTCCCATATTTGTATGTTTTCTATAAACTCTGCTCTAACTCCTTTATTCCCAGTAAAAATTATCAGTCTTTAAAGAAAAAGCAAGAAACTTTGACTTTAAATGATATATGTAAGTCCATTAAAACTTTCTTGCAAATAGCAGGGATGAACTCATTCAATGTTAGTTCCCTGCCTTTTTTCAGAAATTGAGAAGAAGATTTCTTGTGGATCATACTTTTAAAAAGAATGTGATAGTAGTGGCTACTGTCACTGGTGTTAAATGTACATGCAAAATAGAAAGTAAGCTTTGGGAAATATAGTGGTTAGAACTTTGACAATCCCAGCTGATTTCTAAATAGATTTATAACATGTGAAATAATTTTCCTAGCTACACAAAAGATAAGAAAAGCATTTTTGGTAAAAGAAGAGTATCTAGAATTGTTTAAGCTCACTGGAATATCATGGTGGAGGGGAGTGGTGAAGATAATTTAAATTAATTGCTAAGGTCAGGTGCAGAATGTCTTAATTGCAAGAAAGGTGAATAAGAACAAGACCAAAGGGGAGCTTAGTGTACTTCCGCTATGTGTGTGTATGAGGTGGGGAAAATACATGGTTTCCCTGTCACTTAGTGAGAGCAAATAGGCAAATGACGTGTATATAGCATACATCACCTAAGAGGTCTGCGGCTTAGGAACATGCTGAGTCAATTTGTTACTTGAGAATTTACATAACCTTGGTAATGGACTTCCCCAAAAATGGAATTCTAAGCAACCTCATATCCCTACCTGGGGAGGGCTGAGATTTCCTTTTGCCTCTATCTTGTACAGTCCAAATTATGAGGTGAATACAAATCAGACCTCATTCTCTCCACCCACATTTTCCTTTACCTAACAACAAAAAAGGTTTTTCCTACAAGCTTAGTCACTGGCAGATTAAATAGCATTCTGAAAATTAGGAGGTAAGGTGACAAAATTGCTTTCAAGGAATTTTTTAAACTCTAAGTTGAGGATTCTTAAATTCATTATTCAGCATTTACCATTAAAATGTGCCAATCTGAAAGATAAAATGACTTGCCATTAAAACAATAAATAGGAAACATTACATCATCAGAAAACATTTATTGAGCGTGTGTGTGTTTGGTATTTCTCTAGATGCTATCAGGTCACTACTCTGTGAAGACATGAGCCAAGCCATAATTACACACATGCTTGAGAAAATGAAAGCATGCTGGCCTTTATGTGTGAAGATGACAGAAATCATGATGAGACCAATATGCATTTGAGATGATTTTTCAGTTACATGGAGTTTTCCTTCCATAATTTCCGTCAGCCATTTACTGCTGGTGACCCATGTGAATGTCATGATTTTTATACGATGAGCAAGAGGTAGAAGGGTAGCCTTTGCTCATAAAATGATTTTTGTCTTTGAGATCTCCATAGCAATTAAAACCATGAGCAAGCACTTAGCATCATACTATGACTGAAGCTTCAGTAAAAATAACCTAGACTTACGTATTTGGAGAAAGGCTTGTAAAACACATATTAGTGTAAAACACTAGTAAGATATGAAAGTCATGACATTAGTTACTTTTTTGTTATTTTATTTTATTTTTATTACACTTTAAGTTCTGGGGTACATGTGCAGAACGTGCAGGTTTCTTACATAGGTATACACGTGCCATGGTGGTTTGCTGCACCCATCAAACCGTCATCTACATTAGGTATTTCTTCGAATGCTATACCTCCCCTACCCCTGCCCCCACCCACTGACAGGCCCTGGTGTGTGATGTTCCCCTCCTTGTGTCCATGTGTTCTCATTGTTCAGTTCCCACTTATGAATGAGTACATGTGGTATTTGGTTTTCTGTTCTTGTGTTAGTTTGCTGAGAATGATGATTTCCAGCTTCATCCATGTCCCTGCAAAGAACACAAACTCATCCTTTTTTATGGCTGCATAGTATTCCACGGTGTATATGTGCCACATTTTCTTTATCCAGTCTATCACTGATGGACATTTAGGTTGGTTCCAAGTCTTTTCTATTGTGAACAGTGCTGCAATAAACATATGCATGCATGTGTCTTTACAGTAGAATGATTTATAGTCATTTGGGTATATACTCAGTAATGAGATTGCTGGGTCAAATGATATTTTTGGTTCTAGATCCTTGAGGAATTGCCATACTGTCTTCCTCAATGGTTGAACTAATTTACACCCCCATCAACAGTGTAAAAGCTTTCCTATTTCTCCACATCCTCTCCAGCATCTGTTGTTTCATGACTTTTTAATGATCGCCAATCTAACTGGCATGAGATTGTATCTTGACATTAGTTATTTTTGAATTCATCTATTGGAGAAAATTAATTGGAGACTTTATTATGGAACAAGAGCTCAGCTACATAACATACTGTTGGCACTCCTTCATTAGGCTTCGCACTAGAATTCGTCTTGATCATATTGGGTTACATTATTTGGCCATTTTTTTTCACTTTATTTTAGGGAGGAGAACCTCAGATAACTGCCTTCTGTCACAGTGTAATGCAAGGATCTCATCTGAGTCTTGATCACTGCTGTCTTTCCATGGCCTGGCACAATGCCTGGCATGGGAAGGTCCTTACTAAATATTTGGTGCATAAACAATTGATTGGATTGATTAATTAATTGATTATTGGCATGTACAAGAAATACAATTAGATATAGCAGGAAACCAATCACCACCTCGATCCTGATTCCTGCAGATAGAATAAGATTTAGTGAACATCAGAATGGGAGACCACCCAGAGCCTATTAACCCAGGCGTCATGAAAGTAGGTGACCCTGGTTCTAGAAAATGATGACAATGACTCCCTTATAGTTACATCCACCCAAAAAAGCCTGCAAGTGTACTTTAGATAAATTGAACCGTTTTCATTCGTGAAGCAGATGCACTTGTTAATTAACAAAGAAGCGGTCACTTAAGCAGGGCTAGGCAAACGCCTTGAGCAGTTAAAAAATTTCCTGCAGAAAAGCATTTCTTTTGATGATAACTTTAAAAAATAATTTGTGTAGTTTCTTTTTCAGTGGCTGGGCTTGATCTGTACTGTGCAGTATTATTAGCATTTGTTAACAACAGAAGTGGTAAGGAAATTACTCACCACAATTGTTATACCGGGTTATTAGAGGCAGAGAGAGAAGAGTGGCCTTTGTGAGTACTCAGTTCAGATCAGTGCAGTCAGCAGAGGTGTGGGCCACAGTGGGGAAGGATGTGAGAATGGAGGAAGCAATTGGCTTGCCTAGGTTTTGTGAAGCATTAAAATAGGTAATTGCAAGCCACCAAGCTTAGGAAGGGCAATCGATTTTATTTGTTATAGAAGAGAAAAAGTGTCACTGGGGAGTAAGTTCGGATGGGGAGTAATGCAGCTGTAAAGTTTCTTGTAGTTTAAATTTCATGAAATAGAAAACAGAAGTAAGAAATACAATATGTATGTTAATATAGAAATTATAGAAATGAGGTGATATCTTAGGGAAACAGTGTACATACTTTTTTTTATTTTTTAAGTGTGCACAAATTAGATAAGTGTGCACAGGAAATCAGTTATTTCCCATGGATGATTTGGCGCCATGGATTTGGGTTCTGGCTATGAATTTGTGTGTCCCATGTGCTTTGGTCCCTATGTGTCTGAATAATTAGGGCATCTTTGCTCATTTAAAATTCACTCATTCAACAAGTATTTACTGAGCACCAACTAGTGACACTTCTCATATTTTTTTGTGTATGAAAAATTGGGACACTTTTTAGCTGTGTTTTATTGGGCACAATTTGCAGTGTTTTGGCAGGGACTTCCTAGCACATGTTGTGCTTTTGTGGAAATGCGAAAAACAAAACAGCTCCTTCTCTGTGCAAAAAAAAAAATCTTCAAAAGTACCTCTTCCTCTGAGAGGAGGACGACCTATGCCAAGACACAGAGCTTGGTGAGGGGGGTGCACTGTAGATTTCAGACCCTACCCAGCCCTCACCTGGGCACCATTTTGCGGTACACAAAAGGCAGACCTGTATGTACAAACTGATCTTAGATGAAGCCTCACAAAAATCAGTGTGAGTTTTGTTCAGCTTTTGGTGGTTTGGACCAAGAATGGGGAGAATTACTTTAATCCTTGTTAGTCAAAGAATCTCTACACCAAACACTTTTGGCTCTCAATTGTCCATCTGCCAAATGAGGGAATTATACTAAATTCCTTTTTCTCTTTTTCTGAAAAAGTATTTGGTTACAATAGTAGAGAGGTCGAGAGCATAACTCCAAAGAGTCAGATTGCCTGAATTTGATCCTGGCTCTATGACTTAAGCACCGTTCGACCTTGAAGAAGCTGTCTGAGCTTCAGTTTCATTATTTGTAAAATGGAGCTAATGATATTACCTAATACCCAGTTCATAGAGTTATTATGAGAAATGAGAGAATGCATATAAAGCATGTAGTATGACTGGAACTGAGTGCTCAATAATCGTTAGCTATCATCACCATCATTGTTATGTAGTCAGGGTGATTCTGTATCTCCAGAAAACCAGGGGCAGCCAATCCCCATCTTCTACCTAAGAGTTCTAGCATCACTCATATCACCACCCCACAGTCTGTCCACATTCGCCACTTACCCTATTACAACACCCTCCAATCACTTGTCTATAGTAAATAAGAGCATTCATTTTGTAAGCCTTGACAAGGCTACTTCCTCTTTCTCCTAACACTACTGTAATACCCTGCAGATGTTTGCTGCCTTTCTAGGAGAAAGTCCAGTGGCAGACAGTTTTACCTGAATCAAATGATTGTTATTTATACTAAGACTACAACATGCTCCCCGAAATGGCCTCTAGAGTTTCTTAAAAAATATTCCCTCAAGCAGATAAAATCCTAATGCACCTAAGAAGACAGTGTATCAGCTAGCTACAGTGTAACCAACAACACCAAAACTTTAGTGGTTAAAAACAACCACCATTTATTATTTCTTATGAGTCTGTGGGATGGCTTCATAGCTCGGCTCATCTGGGGTAGACTTAACTGATCTTGGCTGAGCTTGCTCATTTATCTGGGGTCAAAGGCAGTTTGGCCTTGGCCAAGACAACTCAGTTCTTCTCAACATGGCTCTCACATCCCTCCAGCAGGCTAGCCTGGTCATACTCTGATGGGGGTCCAAAAAAAGAAAGTGGAAACAAGCAAATCCCTTTCCAAGCCTTTGCTGTTGTCTCATTAGCCAAAGCAAACTATGTGGCCAAACCCAGAGTCAGCATGGAGGGCTAGCACCAAAGGGTAAGGATAGAGGGAGGCACGAATATTGGGGCCATTATTGCAATCTAGCACACATGATGATTATTATGTCATTTTAAAAATAATTTCAACTTTTAGTTTAGATTCAGGGGATACATGTGCAAGTTTTTTACAGATGCATATTGCATGACACTGTGGTTTGGGGTAAGAATGATCACTCCCTGGGTAGTGAGCATAATACCCAATAGGTAGGTTTTCAGCCCTTGCTCTCTTCCCTCTCTAGTAGTCTCCAGTGCTTCCCATGTTTGTGTCCATATGTACCCAGTGTTTAGCTCCCACTTGTAATCATAAGAAAAATGCAAATCAAAACCACAGTGAGATACTATCTCACACCAGTCACATGGCTAATAATAAAAAGTCCAAAAATAATAGATGTTGGCGAGGCTATTGATAAAAGGGCATGTAAATTAGTTCAGCTACTGTGGGAAACAGTTTGGATATTTCTAAGAGAACTAAAAACAGAACTACCATTTGACCCAGCAATCCCATACTTGTTATATACCCAAAGGAATATGGATTGTTCTACCATAAGACACATGTACATGTATGTTCATTGCAGCACTATTCACAATAGCAAAGACATGGAATCAACCTAGGTGCCCATATTCAGTGGATTGGATAAAGAAAATGTGGTACATATACACCATGTAATACTACACAGTAAATATTATTTTAAAGATTTCTAGCTTATAATTTCATCTAGTAGTCAGTTTCATTGTTTCAAAATTTAGACACTGTTATGGTTTGTAAATATAGATATATACTCGAATGTCTTGTTTTAGTCATAGAAGATGTAACTGAGAAGCAGTACAAAACCCAGTAATAGGTGTTAGTTTCTAATTAAATGAGAAAATCATGTCTGAAGAGTTCTGTTTTATTTTTGACTTTCCTGCACAGCTCAGTTGAGGTGATCTCACAAAAATTACCAACTGCCAGAGCAGCTAAACAACCTCTCTGTGCCCCATACAGTGCTTTATGGAAGTTTCAGTCTGGAAGAGCCACAGGTTGCCCCAAAAGAGCCTATGGCCTCTGTGAATGCTTTAGACGCAGAACAGAAAGCAAGCAAACAAGCAGGCATTTAAGGAATGTTAAAGATGAAGTGAAATCTTGATCAAACTCTCTTCATGGTCTTTTAATTTGTACTTTTGGAAATCAGCTAGCAAAGTTCTTCTAAGGCTGATAAAATGTGAATTTCTCTCTGCTGGTATAAGAAAGAATCAAGCAATGAATTGTGCAGTTAAATCACCTGCTAGAAAACGCCACTTAAGACAGTGTGGAAGATGAGCTCCTCTTTACACACAATTGGCTGCAACATCCAACTAAGAAGGGGGAGGAGTAGAGGGCACCAATCAAAGAGCTGGCTCCAGCTGGTTTGCAAACCCACGGTTATTATGACCCACGAGTCTTCCAAGGTGGTTGTCTATTAGAATTCTCATTTGGACTTTAGCTCTAGGAGCTGCAAAAATATTCTCAAGATTAGTAAACATACCTAATTAACTTTGTGTCTCCACCCTCTGCCACAGCGACATAATTGCTCACACCCTTAAATAAAGCTCCACTTGTTTATTTGAAGACACCATGTGGTCTGTTCTCTAAATAGTTCACCAAATGGGCTTAACATTCTTTTATAGGACCTAGTTTCCAATAATACTATCGTTTTTTCCCTGCTTTTTCTCTAGACATCGCACTTTGCCACATCTGCTCTTAAATGTGGTGACAGTGCTGTCCCAGGTGTGGTAAGTTGGGATAGTTCCCAGGCCCCACATTTTGTTTGCCCCCTCCCCCCGCCGCCACTTCCCCCTCTCCCCACAGTATAATGACAGGTGGCTAGGAAATGACTCAAGAGGTGGAGTGTGGAGGAACAAGAGGAGGCTTCCAGCACAAGTGTGGAAAAAAAACTTGAGGGTTTCATAAATGTGTATTCAGTTAATAAACTCCTCCTTCCTCACCAAAGGCAAAGATAGTAGCAGAGTCCTTTCCTCGTTCTGCAAGCTTTCAGAATGGACATATCTAATTAACATTCTTGTCTCTTTCCAAGTTTATCCTTAATAATCACTATAACAAGAGATTGCTTATAAACTGAAAGCACCAAATGATGTGATTTGTCCCCATCTGTCTCATTGCACAAACTATAATGACCCCAGGTGATAACCAGTATCTGTTATGACTCTCTTAATTGCAAAACAAAAAAAATACACAAAAAACTTCAGGTTTTTTTTTTTTTTTTTTTGAGACGGAGTCTCCCTCTGCCACCCAGGCTGGAGTGCAGTGGCCAGATCTCAGCTCACCGCAAGCTCCGCCTCCCGGGTTTACGCCATTCTCCTGCCTCAGCCTCCCTAGTAGCTGGGACTGACAGGCACCCGCCTCGTCGCCCGGCTCGTTTTTTTTTTTTTTTTTGCATTTTTAAGTAGAGACAGGGTTTCACCGTATTAGCCAGGATGATCTCGATCTCCTGACCTCCTGATCCGCCCGTCTCGGCCTCCCAAAGTGCTGGGATTACAGGCTTGAGCCACCGCGCCCGGCCAAAACTTCAGGTTTTCTAAGTCACTTTTCTTTTTTTTTTTTGAGGCGGAGTCTCGCTCTGTCGCCGGGACTGGAGTGCAGTGGCCGGATCTCAGCTCACTGCAAGCTCCGCCTCCGGTTTATGCCATTCTCCTGCCTCAGCCGCCCGAGTAGCTGGGACTACAGGCGCCCGCCATCTCGCCCGGCTAGTTTTTGTATTTTTAGTAGAGACGGGGTTTCACCGTGTTAGCCAGGATGGTCTCGATCTCCTGACCTTGTGATCCGCCCGTCTCGGCCTCCCAAAGTGCTGGGATTACAGGCTTGAGCCACCGCGCCCGGCCCTAAGTCACTTTTCTAACAATGCAGCCTGACAGGTGTTTCTCTTTTGATCAGTGCTCCAGTGCCCACTATATTCAGATTTGGTCTACTCCAACTCCCAGGTCCTTTTTCCCTTGTTTCTTTTTTCCTTATTTCTTTCCTTCACTACTGAAATCTGAGTATTTTCTCACAAAAGTAGCTCAAGTAGGTTGGTTGTCTGCATGTTGAGGAAGGATATTGTTTTGACGAACGGAGGCAAGATGGTGCATTTCCGGGTTTTTCTCGGTATCTGTGCTTTATTATGATACTGCAATCTGTGACAACAGTTACCTCTTCTGTTTTTATGAGCTTGGCATTAAAGATTGGCTTTGTCAAGTTTATCAGTTTATCCAAACTAATTTCATGTGTCTTTTCCTTCCTCTTTTTTTTTTCCTTTTGCCAACGTTGGCTCATTTGATCCCTCTTCTTAAGATAAAACACACAGATGAATCAATTCCTTCACCTGGGAAAGGGGTGGAATGAGACAAATCACGGCAGAAGAGGGAACAGACACCTTCTTCACAAGGAACCAGGAGAGAGCGTTCGGCACCAACTGACTTGTTTTTCTAAGACCACCAGAGCGAGCACAAAAGAACCAGCGACTAGGCAAGGCTAAAAGCAAAACTGCAAATTTATTCTTTGGTCATCTAGCTCCAGAGAAAAAGGTATGGGGGTGAAGTCTGTTGGCCTCCGGCAAAGGAGGCCGAGAGAGTCACCCAGTAGAGCTCTCGGGCAGAGTTCCTAATGCAGTCCTGACAAAGGTAGGGGCTGAGGAAGCCCGCCCCATGCATCTGCCGGGAGTGGCTTTTCTAGGAGTGGAAGGGCAATAGGCGGGACACGGAGGCGGGGGGAGGCGCCGCAGGTGCCACCAGGTAAATCTTGATCTCTTCGGATTGACATCACCTGGCGCATGCCTGGTTGGTCTGCACCTTCCCGGGCGCCAGCTGCATCCTC
>NW_022681006.1:0-48684 GCF_009764315.1 Trachypithecus francoisi | reverse complement strand
ATTCCAAATTCAACCCTTCAGGCCCAGTGGCCACGTTTCGGGGCTCAGCAGCTGTAGGTAGCTGTTGTCTTTCTGTGTTGGCTGAGCAGATTGGGGCATTTCCAGTTCAGCAGGCAACTCTCTTGCATGGCTCTGCCTGTGGTGAGGACACCGAGGCTGGAGAGCCTCCTGGGGATCCCTTAGGCCTCTGGCTGCAGCCAGGCTGCATGGTTCCTGTGCCCTGGGTCCTCTGCAGGCCCAGCTGGATCCCACCACAGAGCCAGCACTGCCAGACTTGGATACTGTGTGCAGACAGCAGAGGGGCACGTCCGGGCCTTGCAGGGGCTGGGGTGACTGGCCTCCTTGGCCAGGCTCCTGTCTCCGAGTCTTCAGGGGAAATGCATCCACCATCCACCATCCACACCGTGTACCAGAGGAAAACTGCAGGCTTCTCTGTGGATGGTGAATTGAGATCATGCAGAGTGACTAGGTTTGGGCTCCTGACCAGCGTGGAACCTGATACCTTTAGGTGGAACCTGACATGCCTCCATGTGTACATGGCAAAGAGAATGCAGCATTGTCAGCTTGAATCCAGATGTGCTCCCGTTTTGAGGTGGAAGGTTCTGGGAGTATTGGCCATTGGTGATTGTGCTGCCGTGGAGGACTTTGAATGCAGGCACTGGTTTGGGATAACCCTGGTTTCCTGGTCCTGTATGTGGGCATCCCTGAATATCCCGGACTGGAGGAAGGCAGGGGAGATGGGAGGGTGGCAAGAGGTCAGGTGTTTCCAGCTGTGGGGACTGATGCCATCAGATGGCCGAGATCAGGATGGTGGTGACCAGGGACCAAAGCAGGGGTGCGTGGAAATGCCATGTTTCCCGGGGTGTAGGGAGGACCTCTTGAACTCTATTCCTGGGCAACAGTTCTTCCATTCTCAGGAATCTGTGCCATTGTAATTGAGTAGCAAATTCTGTAATTGCTCTAATTACTTAGTGTTAAGTCCCCATCCCAATTACCATGAATTAGCAAGAGTGATAACAGTTTGCCTGGTCAAACCTTACCAAGAAACACCAGTGGAACTAGTTTTAGTTGCCTCCAGTTCCCTCCAAATCAGATTCCTTAGCGGCTTGTGTCCCCACACTTGCTGCAGTTTCTCCTGGGCCTGGCAGGCACATTCCAGACATTCACATCTCAGCTCAGATGCAGGCGTGCACATTCCTTATAGAAAATGCAC
The DNA here is from genome assembly GCF_009764315.1 of Trachypithecus francoisi. Lineage (NCBI taxonomy): Eukaryota > Metazoa > Chordata > Mammalia > Primates > Cercopithecidae > Trachypithecus > Trachypithecus francoisi. Next base: position 47,471 of record NW_022681006.1, on the reverse strand, counting down.
TGTGCTGTAAACGGCTTGAGCTGACGTTCTCTAGGTGGGAGGCGGAGGTTCAAAAGTTCTAATGGGATCAAATTAGAAATATGAATTTTTAAAATTTAAGTGTTATGAACTCTGTTCAGTGATTTCCTCTGAAATGAGAGACTATTTGCAGATGAGGCAGTCAGCCTACAGCTCTCCTTAGAACTGTCCTAGACTTCGATGCCGTCCTTTGGCCTCTTCCTGAGTGTGGGGTGCTCTGCTTGAAGCAAAACCAAAGGCAAGAACGTGGTCTGCATCACTACTGCCACCAGCTCAACGCGCACACCCACTGGGAGGGGGGTTTGATCACTTAACATTTTAAATGCATTTAACATTAAACCAGCAAGTCAGCCAGTGCTTTCTGTAAGCAAGCTGCCTGGCTCATGGGAACCTGACACTTGACTTTTCAGAAGTGAGTACTTGCTTCTGTGGAGTGTCAATATTTGTCTCATTTCTTGAGACTCTGCTCAAAGTGTTGAACGTGAACAAATTAGAGCCTTTTTTTTTTTTTTTTTTTTTTTTTGTAAATTGGGCCACAGAGCTCTCTAGGCACAGTCAGGGAAGTAAACGGCTGTGAAAGATACCGCCTGATGTGAGCCACGGCCAGGCACTTTGGGACCTGGGATCCCATCTCCAGTCTTTCAAAGGACACAGAAGAATATAAAATGCAGATGGGACAGTTCATATTTTGGGCATCTCTGTTCTTTTGAAATCAAAGTGCAAACAAAAAGTCTTGCCTTGAGGTCTTACCCCATACTTGTTTTTCTCCTGACGTTTTAAAATTTTCTTAACTGCTTTTTTCTCCCCCGATCCTTGGGGAACTTCTATTTTCATATCTTCTTAAAAGATATGGTTAAATTCAACACTGAAATTTAAAAACATGCTTTTATATTTTTCTTTAAACTGATGTATCTGACATTGGTGAAGAACTAACTGGGAGTATTGGTTTATTTTTATTGTTTTGAGACAGTCTTGCTGTGTTGCCCAGGCTGGAATGCAGTAGCACGATCTTGACTCACTGCAGCCTCGCCTCTTGGTTCACGCCATTCTCCTGCCTCAGCCTTCTGAGTAGCTGGGATTATAAGTGCCTGCCACCATGGCTGGTTCATGTTTGTATTAGTAGAGACGGGGTTTCAACATATTGGCCAGGCTGGTCTTGAACTCCTGACCTCAGGTGATTCGCTCACCTTGGCCTCCCAAAGTGCTGGAATTACAGGCACGAGCCACCACACTCGGCCTGGGATATTCTTGATTATAACTGTAACATATCCCTTTAATAAAAACAAAACAGAACAACAACAACAAAAAAACAGCTGTCTGAAAAGTCTTGAAATTAAAGAGTTCACTTGGACAGGGATTTGGACACCAGTTGAATGGCCCAGCACACCATACATAGTTACATGGGCCACTCGGCCTGTTAGATCCTTAGGGTATTTGAAGTCATGTGGACATTTGCATTTCTGCCTCTGGATATCGTGTTAGTATTCGGCTAGTGTTTGAGGGCCAGGCTCAGATCCGGGAAAAAAAGAGCCCCTGCCCTCACGGCACTTCTCTTCCGTGTGTGTGTTAGGAAAATAGAAAGCATAAGATACTTTTTTCAATGAGCTGGGAAGATGGAAAAACAAGCTTAAGATGTTTACTTGTTCAGAAGAAGGGAAGTGCAAGGAACACTCAGCTTTGCTGCTGCTGAAGGAGGCCCCTGGTGGAGGCTGTTTCAGAGGTGTGGTTTCTCTGAGAAAGGTGGTAAGAGGCAATAGGATGCCCCTTCTGGTTTGCCAGAGATGGGGAAAGTTACTATCCCCAAAACAACCTCAGCATTCTGGCAAAGGCTTTGGAAAACCAGCTAGGGTGTGGGACCTTGTTGGCCGCTGGGTAGAAGGAAAACATTGCTGGTCCTGAGGACTGTACTGTTCTTCCACTGCTATAAAGAACTATCTGAGGCTGGGTAATAAGGAAAAAAAGGTTTAATTGGCATACAGTCCTGTGGGTTGTACAGGCTTCTACATCTGGGGAAACTTACAATCAGAGTGGAAGGTGAAGGGGAGGCCGGCATGTCTTCACATGGCTGGAAGGGGAGAGAGAGTGAAGGGGAAGGTGCCATGCACCTCCAAACAACCAGATCTCAGGAGAACTATCATGAGGACAGCACTTGGGGGATTGTGCTAAACCATTAGAAACCACCCCCATGAGTCAATCACCTCCCACCAGGGCTCACCTCCAACACAGGGTTAGAGTTCAGCATGAGATTTGGGTGGGGACACACAGTCACACCGTGTCAGGCTTCCCATTCTTCTGCACATGCTTCGCAAATGGTTCTGTCATTGGCTTTTGTTTCTGTTGATACATAATATATGTACATATTTTCAGAGTGCATGTGATACCTTGATTCATCCCTATATTGATGAAATCTGGGTACTTGGGATGTCTTTCACTTTAAATAGTTTCTTTTCCTTGTGCTGGTTATGTTAAGTTATTCTCTCCTAGCTGTTTTGAAATACACAGTAGATGACCCACTGCCATCCCTCTGCTGATTTATCAACAGTAGGTCTCGTGTTCCCATTAGGCTGTGTGTTTGTGCCCGTCACCAGCCTCTGCCCATCCTGCTTATGAGTGGGCTCTGCTGGGCCCTGTTGGCCACCTACTCTTGGCCTCCATGAGATCTGCTCTCAGCTCCTGCTTATGAGTGAGAACATGTGCCGTTTCCTTGCTTGGCTCGTTTGCTTAATGTAATGTCCTCCAGCTCCATCCATGCTGTCGTGGATAACAGGGCTCTCCGCTGTGTGGTGGAATATTTCTCCTTTGTATGTTCGGGCCACGTTCCCTTCATCCCCTGTTGATGGGCACTCAGGTGATTCCAGACCTTGGCTGCTGTGGATGGAAGCTGAGAGCAGTCACTGGCTTTATACTCGGGGGATGTGAGCCACTTTGATGGTCTCAAGCAGCCTATCCCCAAAGCCCTCCGTAGAATGCCGCAGTCGTTTGTACCCATGGCTTCTTCCACCAGGATGAACAGCTGGGAAGGGGCTTTGAGTGAACGCTTGGGTTTCTGTCTTTAATTGGTACCCAGCTGAACTGGCCAAGCAGGGGTCCCAGTGAACCTGGACACTACCTCACATAAGGTCCAAAGATGCAGTTAGGTTCATTTTTTTAACTTAAAAAAAAAAAATGCTTTTGACCTGGTTAAGCTATAGCATTATCAGTTAGAGGTTTTCATACTGGAAAGGTGTATATTTTATTTTCTAAGAAGGAAAGAAATCCTGTTAAATACTCTAACCACAGATTAAATCATGTCAAGGAAAGAGGTATTATTTTGGAGGAAAATCACCCCTGCATGTCAAAGATCAAGGAGATGACTTACATTGTTTAATTGAGTGAATTATGAAATCTTAAGTGGTTTTAAGAAGACGAGCTGTGGATGCTGCAAGACATGAGACTGATGCTGATTTAATGTTAGCCCTGACAGAATGTGGCTAATATTTAAAGCTTGCTCCAGTATTGCTTGATAGATTGTAAGTTAACGTAAAGATCTGTTTGATGCTTTTATTTTACAAAATATTATTGAGAAAAAGTTTGACAGCCAAGGAACAGCCTTCAACCAATTTCTTCCTAATTTCTATCACCAGAAAAATGTGTCCTGTTAATTCCAGAATTTACTTTTGGAAAGTTCCCGTAAGGAGAGCAGAGGTATTGGTGGTTGAATGGTGACTTGAATTTAGGTGAAGATCGTTAAATATTTCATAGTCATGTTTGTCTTGGTGGTTTTAGCAATTTTATATTAAATTTAGAACGGTGAGTCAAACCAAATGTGTCCTTTTGCTTTTGTGATACTCCTTTGTATGACTATACTGGTAAAGCATGATAAAATGTGTATAGGGTATTTTTTCTGTGTGGATATTAGGATTTTGAGGGAAACAAATTAATCATTCTTCTAATATATTCTGCTCTGTGTTGGGTCCTTTGTATATTAGTTGAATCACTATAATGAGGACCACTTGAAAGTCAGTTTCTATACAAGATCTTTTATATGCTGACTTGTGTGATGCAAAATCCTTCATCCTCTAAGAAGACTAACCAATGGATTGGAGGAGAGATTTAATCACCCATTAGGTCTATTCCGAATGCCCAGAATTGAATGCAAGTACTAATGATGTTTTTGAAGTGGTGTGTGTGTGTGTGTGTGTGTGTGTGTGTGTGTGTGTGGTGGACTCCCTTTTAGGTCATGGGAGGGAGGTAAAGCAAAGATCAGATTTGCTGATGAACATTTGTGCATATGCTAGTGGAGAAGTCATATGACTTGACTGCACCTGTGTACTCTGATTTTGGTTTCGTTAGTGTCCATAGCCACAAGCCTCAGCCGCCTCTAGGACCCACCCTGAGGGGCTGTGGTGAGGGTTATTACAGAGTCGTGTGTCTTAGCGAATGGCACAAACGGCCTTGTGGGCCTACTTTGGCTTTGTTTGAACCCCTAGATTGTTAAACTAAGTTTAACATTTTGAGGATTGTAAATTGTGATTCTTGTCTAAGAAGAGGTTTCTGTTGTCTCTGAAGACAGGAGCCACAATACAGATGGTCCCTGGCTCACAATGGTTACATTTGTGATTTTTTTTTTCAACCTTGTGATGGTGTGAACTAGTCACACTCAGTGCATTGTTTGGCCCAAGGTGGGCTGCCTCTGGATGAACCCGTTGTAAGTTGAAACTGTTATGTCAAATGCACTTTCTATTTAGGATATTTTCAGCTTACGCTGGGTTTATTGGAACAGTTTCATCCCATGGTAAGTCAGGGAGCAGATGTGCTCATAAAAGTAGAGACGATCTCATAGATACCATGAGATATAATGTCTCTGATGTTATAGAGATACGATGAAAACAATCAAGTGGGACTTGGAAGCCTTGGAGGGACTCACATGGGTGGCTGCTGGAATGCAATCCTGAGCGCCACTGGCTTCTGGATGTGACATCTGTGCCTTCTGCTTAGCCCAGTGTGTTATCGGCTGCTCTCGAGGGCAGAGAGGTCCAGCATTCCTGTGTTTAGGTGTTTGAGCTGCCTTAAGAGGCTAGGTCAATTCTCACTGGTGTCTTCAGGGCTTTAGGCCTTCTGAACAAGCAGGAGGAAGGACGACTTTGTAGAGCTTTGGAAATCTCAACGACTTCAGGGCCATCCCCCTTGGCAGGAGAGAGCCCCACTGGAGGCGAGCAGGGTGCCATGCGGGCCTGTGCTGGGACCAGGCGTGTACGGACGTTGTGAGGGCCACAGGACACAGATCGGTCTTGGTTCACAACTGGTGTCAATGGCCACGCAGCATTTCTGCCAGGTACATGAGTGCGGGGAATTGGGTTTTGGGGTGTGCGTCCTGGTTGCCTAGTTGCTTGGAAGACCCCTATTCAGACCCCAGCCTGAGTCACCGTGACAGGTCTTCTGCTTCACATGCCACATGGAAGCCGTGGCGTCGGTCACTCACGCCCACCAGGTGTCAGATGTGTGTGTGTATCTTCCTTGGTCTCGGGATGGGTCTTGTTTTGAGGTTATAGTAAACGTTCTTTAAGAGGGGTTTTGGATTTTTTATGTTTGCGAGGAGACAGCAGGGAGTGCTTGAGCAGTGAGATCTCCTTTTCAACCAATGCAATTTCAGATCCCAGCAGGTAATGAAGGCAGAGGAGCCGTGGGATCACCTTTCCAACCAATGAGAATTCAGATCACAGCAGGTAATTACGACAGCGGGGCAGGTGGCAGAACCCTGAACTGTGGCTGTTTCTGGTGTCTTGCCCCACGGACAGAGTGTGCTGGGGCCTCCGCGGTCCTCTGTGGGGTGAGTGGAGCGCATGAGCTGGGTGCTGCTGGGCCTTGGCTGGCTCCCCAGCCCGGGGTTTATGCAGGACTTGTTATTAAGACAACTTGGAACCCAGAAAGCAGCACGAGGAGAACGGGGTTGTGCCTTTCTGGATTGTTGGTGCTTCTCAGTCTCAGACACTGAGCAGGCTCTGAGGGGTCTCGCCAGGGAGACTTGCACAGTCGGCCCCCGGGGTGGAGTGGGGCTGCAGCGGGTCTTGCAGGAGCTGGAAGTGGGGGTGAATGTCTCGCAAGCGGGACCTTTCAAATGGGCCCAGCAGGATGCATCCGTGGAAATGGTGCCACCTAACGCAGGGCTGTGGCCAGCAGGGTCTGAAAGGCTACAGCGGGCTGTGTTTCTGCTCTCTCTCGAGAGTCTCTGCACGGTTTTCCTTGGTTTTTGTCTGTTTGGAGGACGCTTCCCCCTTTCTTGGGCTTACCTAACCTTCTAAGCCTCCTTGTTGAGCATGACAAAGGCCTGAGAAGGCATTTTTATCGCATAATTATGTTATCCTGATGGCTGGATAAATGACCTGCAAATGTGGGTGACTCAGTAGCTCTGAGGATGTTCAATATCCAAGACAGAGGTGGGAAGGAAATGTTCAGGCAGGCGTCAGAGGATCTGTTCTCTGCTTTACACTGGGGCCCTGGTTTGCTGACAATCCTCACACTCGATCCAAAATAGGGATGATGAAGTCTCACAGATTCGGCTTCGGCTGAGAGCTGCCTCCAGCACAGTCTTGTGTGAGTAAGTTTATATGTTTGGTGCAAAGGGCGGGCGTCAGTTGATCTTATTTGTGGTGGTGCTTATGGTGGCTTTTCCGTAAGGAATGTAGACTTGATTAGCTTTGGCAAGGGAATCCTCAGTGATAAATTGGAAGAATGTTTCAGGAAATTCTGGATCCTGCAGTGAATCTGGAATCTGTATGAAATTGAGATTTGAATTCTCATGATTTCCTAATGCTACCCCAAAACCCAGTAGTTGAGACAGTCGTAGAGCTTCAGTTGTGCTGCCCCGGTTCCCCATTTTAAAAGGAACACGTTGCTTTCATCTAGAATGTTCTGAGCCCTGAGTGCTGCCGGCGGAGTGACCAGCTCTCTGCATCAGAGGGGAAGCCAGGGCTGCGCTCACGGCGTCGCGGCAGCTGGAAGCTGACCCTGGAACTCAGGCACGTGTGATGCTGCACTTTATAGATTTTTCCGAAGTAGACAGCCTTTTCCCACAGCCTTGGGCTGAGTTTCGTCAGAAGCTGGTGTGTGGGAAGCACCACACCCACATTCTGACAGGGAAGACTCTGGTGCCCAACTGAGGTCAGAGTGGAGATTTGTTCTTCCTTCTCTCCAGTCTGGTCCAGCTGCTCCCTGCTTGGCCAGAAGAAAATCATGCTTATCCAAGCTGTAGTCAAACATTTGTCTTTTTTCTTTAATATGCCCATTTAGTTTATATAGGATGATAGAGAAATGTCTTTTTTTTTTTTTTTTTTTTTTTTTGAGACGGAGTCTTGCTCTGTCGCCCAGGCTTGAGTGTAGTGGCTGGATCTCAGCTCACTGCAAGCTCTGCCTCCCGGGTTTACGCCATTCTCCTGCCTCAGCCTCCCGAGTAGCTGGGACTACAGGTGTCCGCCACCTCGTCCGGCTAGATTTTTGTATTTTTTAGTAGAGACGGGGTTTCACCGTGTTAGCCAGGATGGTCTTGATCTCCTGACCTCGTGATCCGCCCGTCTCAGCCTCCCAAAGTGCTGAGATTACAGGCTTGAGCCACCGCACCTGGCCTGAGAAATGTCTTTTAGGGGAAAATTAATTTCCTTAATTACAGAGAACTGTTTGGATAAAAACTGCCATCAGGAGGCTATTTTGTAATAAGATCTAGTTAAATACTACAGTGGAAAGCTTATATTTGATCTTAAACTTGGGCCCTGTGTGCGTGTCCGCACGCTCGTGCTCATGACGCCAGGCGCAGATGTGAACTACAGGCACGGTACATACTTTCTGGTTGCTTTTTTGAAAGTCTTATTGCTTGGCCTTACCGACTCAAATGTTAAGTTACGTTGATTCTGTTCAGAACGTTCATCCCTCCGTCTAGGGTCCAGTCGTCTTTCAGGGAGGAACCGTCTTCCTCATCTTTGTCCCCTACAGTATTGTATACTTAAGGGTCAAATATTTATAGGTTACATGGGTGACTGATCTGTTCATTAGGAGGAAAACAATGCCAATTTTTACATCGTTATAATGGACTTGTTAAATGATTGTTAGTATAATGAAGTTTACATGGCAAAAGAGGCTTTGCAGATGTGAGTGTAATGGACAGTGAGATGGGGGAGGACCCTGGGTTGTCCACGTGGGGCCCAGTGTCCTCACATGTGCCTTGATGAGAGGGAGTATGAGGGTCTGCCTCAGAGGAGGAGACCTGAGGACGAGATAGAGGCCAGAGGCCTGTGGGGCTGAGGGCGAGGGTGGGGCAGGGGCAGGAGGGGTGCAGGGCTGATGCCGGGGCAGTGATCAGAGGGGTGTGGGGTTGTGAGTCAAGCTGCATGGTGGCCTCTATGAATTGGGAGACTCCAGGCAGGAACACAAGCTACTGACCCCTTGTCTTCAGCCCTGGGACTCCTCACTTCCTGGGCTGAGAGGAGGTTTGCATTTGCGGGAATTTGTTGCAGCAGCAATAGGAAGCTAATGCATTGTATCTGTTCTTCACCTCCAAACCTTTGAAAAGTAACCCTGTTGTATCGGCCTTTTGTGTGCCCTAAATTCTAATGAGATGGTTTGTAGGAAATAATGGACACAAACGGTGGCAGAACAGAAAGTTGGACAGAAGCAGTGTCTTCTGTGGTTCTGTAGTTTGGGTCTGTGAAGTTAGATTTCGGTCAGAGTGTGTGGTCTTGTTCAGCGTATACCTGGAATACTTGTTCAGAGCTCCTGGGGGTGTGGTCTTTAACACCGTTAGGATTAAAACTCCAAGCACATCAGGGACAGAGTTCCTGAGTTAGTGTTAGGCGACCTTCGAATAAGAGTTGGCATGTAGAATCTGCCCACTTTACTAGTATGAAGCAGCAAAATCTTTTTTTTTTTGAGGTGGAGCCTCGTTCTGTCACCCAGACTGGACTACAGTGGTGAGGCCTCGGCTCATTGCAACCTCCACTGCCTGTGCTGAAGTGATTCTCCTGCTTCAGCCTCCAAATTGCGTGATTTATTTTCCTGTTTTATATACTTAGTATATGAAAACTCTGCAAACTTTATTAATACAAATGACATGCCAGAACTTAGGAGAATCCAGCATTTTCCCATGCAAATTAGTAGTGATGTGGAATTCCTGGGCTGGTTTGGTTTTATAAGACTTAGGGGGCGGATTCTTTGCCTAATTTCTGTGGAGTTAACAATTGTTAATCACCCAACACTGTTACCTCCCCCAATAGCTCAGGTGAGGGGGTTACCACCGCTGTCATGATGAGAGGCAGGAGACTGAGGCTTAGATGAGCAGGTGACACCTTATTGTCCAGCCCCACCCACCCCGTAGTTTCCTGCCATGGCTCAGCTATCTTCCTGCAAGAAAGGATAGACACCCCGGTGCTGGGTAGAAGTCCTTGGGAACCCCTTTCCATCCTCCAGGGAGTTCTTGCTTTATGGTGGTAGCTCATGGGGAGGCCTCTGGCCCACTGAGAAAGTGACTCATGTTGTGACATTACTGTCTCTCTGTCCGGCTGCTGTCGATTGGGTGATTCATAAAGAGACATTTATTGCTTACAGCTCTGGAGGCTGGAAAGTCCAAGGTCAGTCCAAGGTCAAGGCACCTGCACATCTGGTGTCCCAGGGCCTGTGGCTCACAGACGGCAGCATCTCACCAGGTCTTGCGTGGCAGCGGGTGTCTCGTTGGGACTCACGTGGTTGAGGAGCAGCAGGGCTCCTCCCGGCCTCCCAAGAAGGACACCAACCCCAGTCCTGAGAGCGGGACCTCCCAAAGGCCCCACCTCTTAATGTATCCCGTCGGAGATGGTTTCAGCATGAGGTTTTGGGGGACATTCAGGCCATAGCCATTGCTCTGCTGTGGTGTTAGGGCTGCCATGGCATCATTACTGCAGCAGAGCCACAGCCTTCTCATCTGTATTTGCTGCAGGAGGAAGTCGCAGGTGCCTGAGCAAGTTGGGGTTCGGTGCAAGAAGTGGAGACCCTCTGGGAATCTTAGCAGGAGGAACTTAAGAGCTTTGAGAACTGACACCTTAGGACTGTAGTTTTCTTCAGACTGTAAAAACCTTGGTGTGTGACAATATTGAACATTTCCTGAGCCCTGTGATCCTGTAAAACAGTGATGGTTAAGACCTTCCCCCTCGCCACAACTGCGCCCCCACTTTTACTGCAAGAAGCCCCTTCCCATGTGGCTTAGGCTGACTGGCGGATGACCATTTACCAAGGACAAGGCCAGACGCAGGCCTTCAAACCCCCCTTCTCTGCCTTATAAGTGATTAGCTAAACTGCCTGTTCCCACTGATCGATCACCTCCCACCTTGAAATGGTTCTTCGTGGTGCAGTTGTGCCTAGGGGGGTGGACTTGTCTTTGACTGTCGCCTTCCACAGAGGACGGTTAGGGTGAGCAGGAAAGAATTCTCTGCTACAGGTCTGCATTCCAGGCTGTTTCCAGAAGTGGGAATTCTGGTGCCCTGGAGTCTGAGAATGGGTTTCTAGTGTCCCAGCTTCAGGTGGAGTTGAAATGGAGTGAGACAACCCACCACATCCATCTGGAGCCAGGAACTAGAGCCATTTGTAAAGCGGCAGATTCTCCATAAGATTACAAAAAAAAAAAAAAAATGCGCTCAGCACGTTGCTTTCTTTCTCATATGCATTTGGCCATCTAAAATGGGAATGGTGGTTTTTGAAGCATGAATGTAGTTTTAAATTTTGAGTATTGTAAACTTTAATGTAGCTTCTTAAAATGTTTGCCTGATTATCTGGAGATTTACTAAACCTTTGGAGTGGTAATAATGAGTTGATCTATATGACTCTGCTTTCTATGATGCAATGAAAGCATTGCAATTAAAACCTCTGCAGTTGGGTCAGCAGGCGATTGGCCAAAACAAATTCTGCCTTTTGGGTTTCTTGAACCAAACAAGGGAGTAGAGTGTAGGCTGAAGTGGCAAATTCATTTCAGAGCTCGCCAGAGCCCTCAATGATTGAGCAGCCTTCTCAGGCGAACGTGTAACGTGCCATGAATCTTGGCAAGGCTGGCTACTGATGTGTGCACCTGACAGCACGGAGCCCCACCTAGGAAGATGTGGTTTCTGTAACAAGCTTTGGAAAACCGAAGTTCAGCTTCATTATCCAACTTTGTTCCAGAAAAAGCTTTGACCAGATGGCCAAGACCTGATTGTCTCAGGGTTGAGAAGTGGTTATAAAACTGCCCTTACTTGGTGCCAATCAGTGTTGGTCCACAGTGATACTCCTGCAACCTCACTGAATAGTTTGGAGACTGAAATGAGACTGTGAAAATCTCCTTAAGGTGAAAAGGGCTCTGGGGCACCTGGGAATATCCGCACACCCGTGACCATTCCCCTTTAAGGTGGAAAGGATGGCTGGGTCACGCGGGAGCATCCGCACACCCATGGCTGTCCTCTTTAAGGTGGAAAGGGCTGCTGGGGTGCCCCGCAATATCCACACACCCGTGGCGATTGTGGCTGTCCCTCTTTCTGCTCAGTCACCTCTGTGTTCCCGCATTCAGGCTTTGGGACACTCATGAGCAGCTCGTCCCTTGGGCTGATGAGGAAGGAGTGGGAGGTTGTTCTGAGGCTCTGTCACTTCCCTGTCATGAGCTGGGCAAGGCAGTGGCAGTGACCCCTGAGGAGTCTGGTCAGTGAGGGCTCTGGCAGGAAGTGCTGAGGCTTGAGGTGGCTCTGTCATTCGTAACCAAATGTCTTCCCTCTTATTTCCACGATTCCTTCTGGTTTTGCGCCTTGCACTGCAGAGTCTCTGTGTGTCTATAAATACACATGAGTTACGATACAGGTGTCTCTTTCCCCTCTGTCTGGTGCTGGGCCCAGGGAGTGAAGTGCAAGACCCCCTTACTGCTGGATGCCCACCAGCACGAGGCACTGCCTGCCCTGCTAATGAATGCCTACAGCGAGTCCTGGAAACCCCCTTCTGAGCACCTGGCCTGTTGACAGTGTACACAGGAGACAAATGAGCTCCCCTTGCCCCACCCTGAGCAGAGACTGGGGAGGCGGCAGCAGCACTGTCCCCCATGGTGCATCTTTGGTGCATGGAGGAAAGTGTGTTCATGCTTAAAACACAGCCCATCCTCTCAAAAGCAGGGTGACAACCACATTTATATCTGGAATCTTAAAAAAGGGCCTGTCTCTTTGAGAGAAGAACGTGGCATGTATGTGCGTACCTACTTTTTTTTTTTTTTTTGAGACAGTTTCCCTCTGTCACCCAGGCTGGAGTGCAGTGGTGCGATCTCAGCTCACTGCAAGCTCCGCCTCCCGGGTTCATGCCATTCTCCAGCCCCAGCCTCCTGAGTAGCTGGGACTACAGACGCCCGCCACCACACTTGGCTAATTGTTTGTATTTTTAGTAGAGACGGGCTTTCACTGTGTTAGCCAGGATGGTTAACTGACCTCGGTTTCCTGACCTCGTGATCTGCTCGCCTCGGCCTCCCAAGTGCTGGAATTATAGGCGTGAGCCACCGTGCCGGGCCGTATGTGTGTACCTCTTTACAAGTCTTGCCCGACCTCTGCATTTAAAAATTATTGAAAAACTTAAGGATGTAACTGACAAGAACTTCATAGGTTTCTCCAAGTAAAAATTTGGAAAAGTTAAGTGAACCCATAATGTGTTTTATTTCTATGAGTCCCACACTTGGATTTTTAAATGTGGGCAAAACATCTCTATGTTCTTCAGCCTGATTTCCGTGGAATCGTGAATGAAACGTGCTGAAGTTGCCGTGCGGATTTTGTTATGTGGCGGTGACAAGTGGGGCTGGTCATTAAACAACTGGAGGGATCCCTGTCCTTTCTGTGCTCCTGTTGGACACTAGGCATGTGCTTGGTGTTTTCTGTGTGTGTGGACAAGAAGAGGACAGAATTTCCGGATCTACATGGTGGTATCTTCTCCCTTTTCTTTTAAAACGTGTCTTCTGCTGCTTCTACATAGACCAAGTGTTTCTTTCTCTTGCCTGTCTACATAAACGCTGTTTAACAAAAACTGTATTGTAGACATGTGAAGCTGAATGCCACATGATAAAGCAGATGGAGATGACTGAGTATACTGTTTTGTGGAAGGAAGGTTTAAAATGATTTTTAGCTTTTTTCCTGAAATAGGGAATAATTTTAACTTTTTCCCTGAGATAGGGAATAATGAAATGGGAAAATAATTAAATTTTCCCATTTAATTGTTAGATTATATTTAATTATTAGATTATTCATATATTGCAAGGGAAAATGGAACTAGATCATCCCATGTACCCAAATGAAAATTTCAAGGATATGGGCGAATTCATTTGTACCCCTTTAATTTTTGTTTGTTTGTTTTTGACAGTCTCACTCTGTTTCTCAGGCTGGGTGCAGTAGTGCAATGACAGCTTACTGCAACCCCAACCTTCTAGGCTCAAGTGATTCTCCTGCCTCAGCCTCCCCAACTGCTGGGATTTACAGGCATTAATCACCAGACACATCTTATCACCTCTTGGAGACTAGCTTTGAGTTTGGGCATTCAGTGAACTGTATTTTGGTTAATTCCCAAAGCTTCTCACTGTTTATCTTTAATTTGCTAAAAATCTACATGTATTGTGAAATGCATCACATTTCCTTAGCGTTCACGGATTCCCTGTTAGTGGGGCAGAGACGCAGAAGGGCAGAAGGTGTTTGGACATCATCAGGGTTGCAGTTGAGTGCTTGCCTCGAACACACTGGAGCTCTGGGCTCTGTGGCCCCACGGGGGTCCTCTGTCCACTGAGGGGGCCGGGTTACCTGGAAGGTCCCTCCAGCCTCTGCGATTTTGCCCTTTTCAGGTTAACATCTCATCGTTGTCCTGGACAACATCACCTTTCGTTCACTGACTCATGAGTGAACAGCTGGTTGGTGGCCAGTGATGCTTCCTTCAGCAGGGAGGTGGTGATGTGATAACACTTCCATGGAACTTGGTTCTTGGTGTATTAAGGGTTCAGTTGTATGTTTATTTTTAATCTGGACCTCTGAATTGGTCTTTTGATTGCAAAAAAATTGCTTGCTGGATTTATTTCTGAATATTTCATGGATAACAGGAGAACCTCGCTTATCTGTGTGTTCATTTAATGTGTTTTTGCCAGGCATTTAAATGGGTGTGTTAGCCCTTAGACCACTTTCTGTGTGTGGTGGATTCATTGAAATCATTTATGTGAAGTCTCTCTTCTATTAAGGCCAGAGGACGTGGGGTGCTGTCTCCCTAAACTCGGGGGAAATGGCATTGTTCTGCCCTCCTCCCTGGGAACCCCGGTGTTTCCAGGTCTCTGGACTTGGCTCCCACACTGGGAGAGTGGCTGTGGCTTCTGGAGCCTGTTGTGTGTGAGACTGACTCCTTCACTTGCTTTATTACCCACTGTCTTTGCTGCTTTATGATGCAGGGATGAGGGAGTTGGGCCGGGGCCCTTGCCTGTGCCTGAAAAGCCCGATGCAGAAACTCGTCATGGGAAGGATGTTCCTTGAGGGCAGCTTTTGGAGTCTTTTCCTACTTTTAACTGAGAAGTAGCTATTCACATGGTTCTATTCTGCTAGTGTGTTTCAAAATAATTGGTGTAGAGTTACGAAGATGTCCGAGACACCCATGATCGACTCTGGGCCAGTGACAGGCAGTGTGCTCAGATGCCTTCGACCACATTCAGATGCCAAAGATTCTTGCTTGGTTATTCTCAAACTTACGAGAATCTAAAACGCGAGCCACGGTGTGGATTTTCTCTTGAGCCCCCATGACTTTGCTTTGTATGTTGGGGATGCATGACTTCATCAAGGGGAAAGAATTTGAGGAAGGAACCTCTGAAGCTAGGAGAGGGTGGGGAGGGGTGGGGGAAGAGGAGGGAGGAGTAGCCAGGCTGGGGCGTCTCCCCATGATGCTCCCCCACCCCTGGCGCGAGGCCCCAGGGACTGACTGACTTTCCCACAGGAAATGTGTATGATGATTGCGTGTCTGTTTTGGGGGCTGGCCATTTGGATTGAGGGAATGTCCCTGTTGTGATTCCTTATTGATTCGAAGGTTGAAATGTTTGTGCTCAATACAGGGGTCTCGTGGTGCGATGGGAAATGTGATCACAGCCGTCTTCAGGGTAGGAGAGCCTTCGAGACCGTCAGTGGTGGCCAGTGTCGGCCTTCGCCTCCCTGGGTGAGTTGCCCTCAGGGTGGGAAGGGAGGTCCTTGGTGGTGGCCGCTGCTGGCCTTCGCCTTCCCTGGTGAGTGCTGCTCCATCCCTGGCTCTCCGACTCCTTGCCTACACCTTCCTCATTGGAAGCCGTGATCCATCAACCTTGTCCACGCGTGTCCTGCAGACTAGTGCTGACTACAGGTTCAGGAGTGGTCAGAGGAGGCCCTTGTGATGCGAAGCTAAATGTTTAATGATGGTGCTGCTGAGTGCATGAGCAGGGACAGTCCAAGTGTCTCGGTAGGAGGGATTGGTGGGGTGGAGGGAAGACTGGACAGATGAGTGCTTTCCTTGGCCCCCGGGAGCATGGCCAGGTCCATGCTGAGACCTCCTGGTTTCTCCTGTATTTCCATAAATAGCAAGGGAAGGATTCGGGGCACCCAGGGACTTCATGGGTATAAGCTGTGTCCTCGTGTGGCCCCAGCTGTGGCCAGTGACGTTATTCTCTTTAACCTCAGGCTTATTTTGTATAAAAACACAAAGGGGGAGAAGGAGTTCAAGGGCCTCTAAAAACGTATGTAATTGTTAATAGGCCTACTTTTATGATTTCTTACGTATGAAGAGCAAATCATGAAACAAACTCATTTCTGTTTGAAGAAATCTTGACTGTTCTCATTTTTGTGGCAAGCAACATTCTTTGCTTAGTGAGCGTTAGCGCCCTCCTGCCCAGCGCCGCTGCCTGGCGTGTCCTCGCACACACCTCTGTCCATTGGTCTCCGTTCACCTTTCCACCTAGAATTGTAGGAGGGGCGCTGGGATCTTAGGTCTAGAAAGAAACTCTTAGGTCTAGAAAGAAACACTTTTAGGGGCGGCTTTTAGTCAGGGCTCTCCAGAGAGACAGCCAGCCAGCTGTGCGTGTGTCTGCAGGGGGAGGCTTGCTGCAGGGGCTACAGAGTCCAGGAAGCCACAGGACCCACAGCCTGCAAGCTAGAGTCCTGGGAGGGTGTGGCTTGAAGACTTGAGAAGTGGAGGGTGCAGATCCCACCCGGGTCTGAGGAGCTGAGACCCAGGAGCACGGGCGGCAGAAGGCGGATGTCACTGGCCCATCAGCCAGACAGGTGGAGTGAGCCCAGTTTTCCCCGCCTTGCTGTTTTATTCAGGCCCTGGTGGATAGGGTGGTGCCCCCCACACCAGCAAGGATGGGTCTCCACTCAGTCCAGAGGCAAACATGCATCTCACACAGAAATAATGCGGAACCAGCCATCTGGGCACCCCGGGCACGCTCAAGTCGATGCACAAAACCAACGATGCGCATGGCCCTGACGTCTGCGTGTTCGCATCACTCCACGCACATTGTTTGGTCATCACCTCGATGAGTTTGTAAGTTTGTTGTGTGGTTCTGGGGGTCTTTGTCCCAGGTGGTGGTGGTGATGACAGGCTCCCCACCGCCCCAGCTCAGGTAAGGAAGGTGGTGCGACCAACAGCTCCTTATTTCTCAGATACTTGAGCGGGTGCTCTGTGCAGCCAGTTCCACCTGCAGCAGCATCTGCTCCCTCCGCCGATTCCATCCGGAGTGTGCGCCTGCCTTCTGTTGAGGGTGCAGCCTTCTTTCAGGGGAGGATCTGTGTCCTGTTCGCCTATGTCTCCTGTGGTATATCTCATGGCTGAATAGTAGCTATAAGATACCTCGGTGGCTGAATGATAGGTTCATTGGAAGGCAAACTTTATACTTTTTTTTTCTTTTTGGGATGGAGTTTCACACTCAACGCCCAGGCTGAAGTGCAATGGCACGATCTCGGCTCATTGCAACCTCTCCCTCCTGGGTTCCAGTGATTCTCCTCCCTCAGCCTCCCAAGTAACTGGGGTTACAGGCATCTGCCACCATTCCTGGCTAATTTTCATATTTTCGTTAGAGACAGAGTTTCACCATGTTGGCCAGGCTGGTCTTAAACTCTTGACCTCAGGTGATGCACCCACCTCAGCCACCCAAAGTGCTGGGATTACGGCCATGAGCCACCGCACCCAGTAACTTAATACCGTTTTTTTGTTTTTCTTTTAATCATAATGGGCTTGTTAAATGCCTACATCACTGTTTATTTTTAAAAATGTTATCTGTGACCTTTCAGCTTTTCATAGCACTTCTCGTGTGAATATTTTAAAAAGGCCCTTTAGTTGTAGGGGAGAAGCGGTTATCCCTTTCAGCAGAGGGAGATGGAGGAACAGGCCCTGGTGGGTCTGAGCACAGGCAGTCACCCCAGCCTTGGTGCTTGCTTAGGTCTGTTCTCCTTTCACCGTAGCCGCGTCCACTCTCATTGTCAGCTTAAAAATAAGCTTTTTCCTCTTTCTAATCAGAACAGTTAGTTTGTTAACCATCACGTTAAGGTATCGAGAATGATGGCTTTCAGGCCTCAGATATGACACAAGTAGTAAATGCAGCTGACCCTGAACAACATGGGTTTTGAGCTTCGAAGGATCACTTATGTTAATTTTTTTTCCAACCAAACCCTTACTGAAAAAACCTGGCCTTGTGGAGGGCCGACGTTTCCTACATGCAGTTCCACAGGGTGGCCGCGGGGTCCTGTGGATATGTAGATTTGGGTCAACTCGGGGCGTGTTCTGGAATCCATGTCCCTATGTATACAGAGGGACAACTGTAGCTTTTTAAAAGTTTGTGTCCTGCCTTGACGTAAAAAGGCTCCAAGGTGGATGCAAAATTATTTCATTCTTTTGGTTTTCTTGGTGGGATATTGATGTTTATTCTTCAGTGTCTAAAATCCTGAGTGAACAGAGTTAGTGCTTCAGGAACAAAGCCAGTCTGGAAACACATATTGAGATCCACCTTTTCTTCATGGTTTCACAAAAGCTCATGATCATATTTCATTCAGTTGAACCGTAGGAAACTGCCAATATTTGCTGTTTTTGGCCTACAAAATGGCAACTTCGTACGATATTACAAACAAGGGCTTCCTGGATGGGGAAAACAGGAATCGGTAAGAACCTGAAGTTGTCTGTCATGGCCTCTGAGTCACAGGTAAATAAACCTGCGTGAGGGGAAGTTGGCTGTACAGCATTTTCCTTCTGTTTTGAGACTGTCAGAAAAAGGTCAGTTCCATTGCGTTGGGTCCCTTTGCCTCACCTTTGCTGCAGAGGGGACTTGCCATTATACCTCTTGTTCCCAGTGCCCAGGAGGCTGATGCCACATAGAAGACCTGCAGGTCGGCGCATGTGAAACAGGCATCGGACACGCTGTGCACCTTGGGACGCATCTGAGAAGTGTGTGCTTGCAGTAGGTCTGGGGTGAGGGCGTGTTCCATCTCCTTTTCCTTCTCTGGCTTTGCAGGCCTTTGAAGTTGGTCCTGGAAAGTGAAATTAGTTAACGCTGATTAGCTCCAGGTCAAAGCCGGGGCCGAAGAGACCCACCCTTCAGTACGGGTGTGAAGCATTGGGCCTTCCCATCAGGTAGCAGGGACTCGAGAAAGCCCCCACATGCCCTCCAGTGCCCTTATGTTGAAATTTTTTGTACTCGGCCATGCCGGGTCATTTTGGGAAGTCAGTGGGGGGTTCACATGGGGGTGTACAGTATTCTTAGGTGTCAGGTGCGAGAGTTGAATTTGTAGAAGCTGTGCAGATAGGAAAGGGCCTGGCAGGGAGTACTGTTTACACGGAGCCGATTTAACGCGAGGTCTGTGCTCTGCCTGGGTCCGTGTCTGACCGGTGTCTCCCAGTCTGCAACAGGACGTTGACGTGACTTGGCGCCATTGTCCCACTCTGTGTAGATGTCTGAGGATCTGTGCGCAGCTCTTCTGTTAGAATGAGTTGTGATGAACTGAGAAACAGTGAACAAACCCTGAATTGATTAGCACTGGTTCCACGGCCACTTCCGCCGTGGTTGGAGTCATTCATAATAAAGTGTGCTGGACTCCTACGCAGAGCTCTGAATTTCAGAGGCCCTTTAACTCAGCAGCTAACCAGCTGCTTCCTTCAGAAGACATTTGAGTCCCCTATACCTGGCAGGGTGACCCTGGGAGTTTGAAGATGAGTGAGACAAGCCCTCCCTGTCTTATGGTCTTATGGATTTTACTGTCCAGAGGGGAGACAGATGTGGATGGTGAAGGAGGCCCTATCAGAGATCAGCGCACGTCAGTTTTATTTCTTCAGCACTTGCTGTGTTCAGGCGGTGCCCCGGGCCATGTACAGAGCATCTGGGGACCCTGCCCATGGCATCCCAGGCACAGCTAGCATCTGCGCCATCTTCATACTTGGCCTGAGTTTTGGGGGAAGTACTGAGGATGGCTTCTGCCTTTGCTGGAGAGAGTTGGAAGTCAGGGCAGCCCTCCACAAGGAGATGATCGTCAGCTGATTCCTCAAGAAGAGAGGTGGTCCCCACATGGGCAGAGCAGGGCAGCATGCACAGACCTGGGTGTGGGGTCTGCTGGGAGACAGCAAGGGTGAAGTGTGAAGGCAGTTGGAATTTACAGGATAAATGATCACTAAGGCGATGCTGGGAAAACATAAAATTGGGACTCTCTGGGGTAAACGTGGACTTAGGGTGACCCTGGGTGTGGGTGTTTTCAGGCTCTGAAGGCAGAGATTTAGGAAATTGGGGCAGAGCTGAGCCCCAGACGAGGATGAAGACCACCCTTGGGATGTTGAATGAGACGGGTGGAAACCCAGTGAATGTCCTGGGGTCAGTCCAGCAGGAAGGCAGCAGAGGAGACCGGTGTCTTCAAAAGCCCCGTGAGGCCTGCCTCTCTTTTTTTTTTTTTTTTTTTTTGAGACGGAGTCTCGCTCTGTCGCCCAGGCTGAAGTGCAGTGGCGCGATCTCGGCTCACTGCAAGCTCCGCCTCCCGGGTTTACGCCATTCTCCCGCCTCAGCCTCCCGAGTAGCTGGGACTACAGGCGCCCGCCATCTCGCCCGGCTAGTTTTTTGTATTTTTTTTTTTTTTTTAATAGAGACGAGGTTTCACTGTGTAGGCCAGGATGGTCTCGATCTCCTGACCTCGTGATCCACCCGTATCGGCCTCCCAAAGTGCTTGGCCTCTCAAAGTCCTGGGATTACAGGCATGAGCCACTGCTCCCTGCTGATACTTTTAAAATTTCTAAGCTACTGTCTGTCATACCCACTCCCGTATTTTTTTTTTTTAAAACCAGGTTTATGGCTATATTTTTTCCAAGGGAACCAAACAGTTACCTATTTGAAATACAAATAACACCGTGTTTAAAAACAGAAAATGCCAATTTGCATAGAAGTTTCCAAATACCCAGTTGGTATGAGCCTTGCATTGCAGTGTCACTACCTGCTCTTAAATTTCTACACGATGTATAGATAGCGAGGCAGGGATGGCTCGTACATCTTCAGGTTTCAATTCTACTAACTTGTGCTATATTTTCTTTTATTTTGGCACAGCTGTGGGTGTGGCAAGCAATGCCAGGGTATTTATTTTGAAGCCTGTCCAAGAACAATTGGGAAGATTTTCACATTTTTAGAATTTTCATAGTAATAGTTATAATTTACAAAGAATTTAAAATTGTGTAGTCATTATTTTGCTTTTTTCTAGATGTGCCCCGAAACAGGGTTGCTAACCACAATTCTACATCACAGGATTCAGAACAGTACCCTTTTGGAGCAGATGCGTGTAATCGAGGATTTCCGCCCAGTCAGTTCACTGTAAGCGTGTTTACAAGGTTTTCTTTATCCTAGTTGGCACCTGTGGCTATAGTTTGTTTTCACTGCTGAGGAATATTCCATGATGGAAACCGTAATTCATCTGTTTTTCATATCGGTGGACATTTGGATGATTTGGGAGGGTGTGTATGTGTATTCAGCCTTCATTTTTTCAGGATTATTTTGTAGAAGATAATGTAACAGTGTAACATCCTCTGCTATGGAGCCAAGGCACGAACCCTGATTACAGCCACACAGACTCTCACACAGACTCTCAGGCCTTGTTACCAACACACAGAACCATTTTCTTAAATTGAAACACAGTAGCAGAACCTGAAGCCATGTGAACGGGTCCTCCGATCTTACACTTGGAATTCACTTTTTATTACTATGCCTGCTAATTAGGAAGCATATCAATTATACAGAAATCTGAGAATGTAAAGTTATACATTTATAACAGAAAAAAAGCTTATTTAATAGCCCAGAACACATGGCTATGTTTTTCCCTCATGCCCCACCACTGTTTTCTTTTCTTGAAATGGGAAATGACACTTGAATGCGGTTTTCTAGCGACGGTTAGACTGGCATAGTTCTTCAGAGACAGAGGATGTAAAGCACATGGAGAATTTGTTTGTGGAATGTGATTTCCCGGTCGCCTCATTCAGGCTGCCACCGCCTTCCCCTCTGGCCGCCTGCACCGTGGGACGTCTGAGGAGGTCCCTGTTTCATCCTCTGGAAATTCTGAAAAGGAAGGAGAGGAGGGCGTGCAGCGTGTGGTGCATTTGTGTTGGTCCTTCGAGCTTTTATTTGGAATCTCGGCTGCCTTGGTGGTTCCTGCCTTTATGTCCCTAGTTCGTGGCTTCGTCCTTGTGTCTAACTCACAGGCAGACAGATGGAAAGGGAAGTTGTATTCAGCCAACAGCTTGATCTTATTCTCAAGGCTTAAATCGACTGGGTATTTGGAGACTTCTGTGCAAATGGGCATTTTTGGTTTTTAACCATGGTGTCTTATTTGTACTTCAAATGGGTAACTGGTTCTCTTGGAAAAAATATAGACATAAAGCTAGTTCTTTAAAAAAAAAAAAATGGGAGTGGGTGTGAGAGAGTGGCTTAGAAATTACACCAGTAATGGTCAGGAGTGGTGGCTTACGCCTGTAATTCCAGCACTTTGAGAGGAGGAGGCAGGTGGATCCCCTGAGGTTAGGTGTTCGAGACCAGCCTGGTCAATATGGTGAAATCCCGTCTGTACTGAAAAGATGAAAATTAGCCGGGCATGGTGGCAGGCACCTGTAATACCAACTACTTGGGAGGCTGAGGCAGGAGAATCACTTGTACCCGGGAGGCAGAGGTTGCAGTGAGTCGAGATCGCACCACTGCACTCCACCCTGGGCGACAGAGCAGAAACTCCATCTCAAAATAGAAAAAAAAAACAAAACCCGGTAATGGAAACCTGACTGCATCATCTGTGATGGAGATGGCAGATTATTTCGCTTTTAGTGACAGGATGAATTGGATATGTTTGCAGTATTGATCTTGACAAGGGAAATGGTGAGAACCAAATGTGCCGCCCAGCTTGGGCCTCGCCGTTGGCAGAACACCCTGGCGGGCAACAGATTGGAGACTCGGAGACCGAGGGGAGAATTCTCACGCCTTGACGCTGGTGCAGTCTGTGCTTCTGGACTCCTGCTGGAGGGAGCGGCCCCTTTGCCTTGCAGGCTTTGGTGCAGTGGAGACCTTAGGACCTGCCCCTCCTGGCACACCTGTGAGTGTGGCGAGCAGTGCCAGGGCTGAGGCACAGGTGTTGAGCCCGGAACCCGGGACAGGAGAGGCTGCACACACCGGGCGGCAGGCGTCTGCTCCAGCAGCCGGCCGGGGGTTTCCGCAAGGGGGCGGGGCTTTGGTTTTCCTCCTTGAATTTGGGTGGGGAGGGTGTCCTGGGGTGCTGTGTCTGCATTTGTGTTGCTCTGAGGTCAAGTTGTGGCCCCGAGTCCCTGTCCCTCTGCCAAAGTGAGAGTTTGCTCATTTTCAGGTCAGATTTCCCTTGGGTCCGGGCCTCTAGGAGTGGGGGGCATTCGAAGGGGGCGTGAGCCTGGCGGATGCGCATCTGCCTCTTCCTCTCCCCTCAGCTCCTGGGCTGTGTGTGAAGAGCTGCCCAGCGGAATCACCCTCCTGCCTGGTGTTTCATTCACCAGAAATCATTCTTGACTCAAATGTAATCCAGGAATGGAACGTGCTGTTGCTGGATGCCACACACAGCATCGGGAGCCTAGTTGCGGATTATATGATCTTAACCCACACCTTAAAAGTAAAGACTATAGTTGTCAGGCCTGTGAGCCCAAGCCAAGCCATCACATCCCCTGTGACTTGCACGTATAAGCCCAGATGGCCTTAAGTAACTGAAGAATTACAAAAGTGGAAATGCCCTGCCTGGACTTAACTGATAACGTTCTACCAGAAATAAG
Source organism: Trachypithecus francoisi (assembly GCF_009764315.1). Taxonomy (NCBI): domain Eukaryota; kingdom Metazoa; phylum Chordata; class Mammalia; order Primates; family Cercopithecidae; genus Trachypithecus; species Trachypithecus francoisi. The sequence goes on along the minus strand of NW_022681006.1, from coordinate 24,185 downwards.
TGAAAATGGCCGGTCCTTGCCTTAAGCGATGATTTCTTTTTTGTGAAATTCCTTTTCCAGGCTCATCCTGGCTCAAAATCTCCCCCACTGAGCACCTTGTGACCCCCACTCCTGCCCGCCAGAGAACAACCCCCCTTTGACTGTAATATTCCTTTACCTATCCAAATCCTGTAAAACGGCCCCACACTTATCTCCCTTCACTGACTGTTTTTGGACTCAGCCCGCCTGCACCCAGGTGAAATAAACAGCCATGTTGTGCTCACAAAGCCTGTTTGGTGGTCTCTTCACACGGATGTGCATGACGATACTTAAGGGGATACTGAAGTCTTTGGCAGCTTCCAGAGCTTTTTCAGTGTTATGCCCAGACCGTTTATTCCCCAAAGAAGACCACCAGAGTCCAGAGTCAAAGCCAAGCGGCAAGGATCTTTACTGCAAGTTCGAACTTGGTCCCTCCATTCCACAACATACAAGAGGGCCCCGAACGATGCATGTGCCCACTTTTTATAGCCCGATGTATACAGGATATGTAAGGTTACAGAGGAACAAAGGAATTGTTTTGGTCGCAGCATCACAATTGGTTAACATTCTAAGTTATACATTTAACAGTTTTCTATTTGTTCCCACGCATTTAGTAAAACTACAAACGGTTGTGACCTTATCGGTGGCTCTCTAGGTGGTGTTTCTGAGGTGTGTGTGGGGGTGTGTGTTTGTGTTGGGCTCAGGAAGTCGGGACAAATAGAGGAATGTGTTTGTACTGGGCCCAGGACTGAGATATATGGTAGACACCGGTAATTAGAACAGAACAGAGCAGGACAGGGACTTTCACAATGCTTGTCCTTACAACGTCTGGAATCTATAGATAACCTAATTGGTTGGGTCCGGGGTGGATCTTTAACTAGGCTCAGGGCGCCGCCCGGGCTGTCAGGGCGCTGCCCGGGCTGTTTGCCTGTGGACTTCATTTCTGCCTTTTAGTCTTTTCATTTGATCTCTTTCATCAGTTTGTGTCGGGCCATTTTAGGCAGAAGGAAAAGCTTGCTTAGAGAATCTTACACAAATGTTTTGTGCAGTGCCATTCACTCGTGGAATAAATGTGTAACTTTCCATGGCGGCCCTCTGGAAAGAGATGCACTTTGAGTGCACCCTGGCCTGCTCGCTACAAGAATCGGCCGTGTCACCCCGCTTTCCGTGGGTCTGCAGGTGTGCTTGGTCCATCGCCCTGCACTGTGGCCATGGAAGGGAAGATGATCTGGAATGCTGGAGACAGTTATCGGTGCGTGTTGATGTGTGCTGCTTTCTACAGGGGAGAACATTTCTGTTTAATAAACATCTCATCACGATGATGACTGCAAGATATTTGAGTCTCATTCAATAGTGTTTCTGGCTTCCTTCTAGTTTTAATCTGCTTTCTAGCACTAGGCAAGTGAAGACATGGAAAGTAAAAACCCATCGAACTTGTAGAGACATGGTGTTGTGTAGGAGCAGACTGTAGCTTCTGGCTCTGTTTAAAGATTGTAGTAAACCTCTTACCTGGCATGGTCAGGGTGTAAATTATCTTGTTTAATCGAAATGTGTATGAGTCAAAGCTGGCGCCTGCATTGTTGATGAAATACCAGATTTTAAGGGAATATGTCAATGTGCCATAAGATATCAACAAAGTTCCTCACTGAGGTTCGGCGCGGGTTCGGAGGAGCTGGGCCTTAGGTCACCGGGGTCATCTCTGGGAGCAGATGCTCAGTGTGGGCATTAGTCACTTAGCCTTTCCAGAGCCGAGGAACAGCTCTCTGTGGTAGTTTTTGGAACCTGTATTTAGAGTCAGTTTGTCCCACTTGACTCGAAGTTGCTGCGCAATTTCAGACCTTTGCCTCCACCGTGAGCTCGTTTTCTTGTCCCCTGATAACTGCCTCGGTTGCCCCAGCCTGACACTTGAGCCACGTCTTTCATGGACACAGGCTCCGTGGTGGGGCAAAGGCCGTGACTCTGGCTTGCACAGTTCCGTGCCTCTCACCATGGTTTATCACATCACTCCCGGGATCTCCCGTTTAGAGGAAGAGTGTCCCTTTCCTGCAGGTCCTGTGTGGTGTGGAAACCACCCCTACCTACCTTTCTCCTGTTTGAACTGTACCGTGAAGCTATTTCTGTTCTAGTCAACCGTCAGAATTTAAGGAACAGTGATTTATGTAACTTATCACACGCTTCTCAGCAGTTCTTGATGAATTTCATTCTGTTGTGAAATGATTGCAGTTTTCATGGCTATGCTGGTCTCACGTTGAGGCCCTTGAAATGAATTCCCTTCCCCATTGTGTGTTAAGGTTTTGCCTGGGAGCTGTTGAGCCCTCACCTCTGCTTAGGGCGGCGGCTTTGCTCTCCTGACAAGAGGAAGAATCTTATTTAGAGCATTTCTAATGTGGTTTTTGCTTCCAGACAGAATTCCTTTTTTCACAGAGACAGCCACTAAAGTCATAAATTATGCTCAGGATGGACACGCAGGGGTCAGCTGACAGAGTGGAGTCCAGAACAGATCCAAAGACGCAAAAGCAGTTCAGTGGAATTTGAGTCTTTTCAACATATGGTGCTGGAATTATGGGACAGCCATATGCAAAAGAGTGAAAACAGGGAGAAATTCCTGTATGAAAATTAAGGTGAACCATAGCCCTGAATGTAAAATACCAAACTACAAAACCTGTAGAAGAAACGGAAATTGTCGAGACCTAGGGTGAGAGCTCTTAGCGATACCATGATCCATAGTCAAGGAAGAAAACAAGTAGGTAAGACTCATCAACATTAAAATTCTAATATAAAGGACACCCCTAGGGAATTGAAGAGACACATTTTCGATAGATGGGGAGAAGATGTCTATGAACCATGCAATCGGCAAAGGACTCGTATCCAGAATGCACAGGACTCCCACAGCTCATGACAGAGAACAAACCACCTGACTTAAAAGCAGAAGAGACCTGAACAGATGCTTGGCTGAGAAGGACGGGAGGATGGCCCGAAAGCATCTGAAACGACCTTCAGCGTGACTGGTTGCACCGAGATGTGCACCGAAGCTGCAGTGAATTTGTTCACACCCCTGCTGGAGCACCTGACTAAGGTCTTCCGACAGCCCCAGGTGCTGGTGAGGACAGGCAGTTGAGACTCCTGTGCGATGCTGGGGTTCAGCACGGTGCAGACAGCTTGGCGGTTTCTTACAAAACTGAACTCACACAAACGTGGGTCCCGGTGACCCCAATCCTGGGTATTTACCCTAGAGAAACAGAAGCTGATGTTTAAGAAAAACTATGTCCAGATGTTAATAGCGCTGTCTATAGTTGCCCAAAACATGTTACAATGTGCCACAGCCATACGTGGAATAATAAATACCTAGCAGCCCCGAGGCCTGGCTGTTGATCACAGGACACCCTGGGTGCACCTCTAAGCACAATGCCCAGTAAATCGTGATTTTGCGAGTGTTTTGCCACAGCACTCGCAAAAGACAGACCCGGGGGATGGGAGAACATGGAGACGGTGGTTGCTGGGAATGGGAGGGTATGCTTATGAGACCCCGTGAGTGGGTTTGGGGCTGTTGGACTGTTCCGCTTGTGTGATGATGATTATGGGAATGTTTGTGCCAAATTTCACAGAACTGAACACTGTCCACTTTACAGTAATTTTTAAAAAGTGGTAATATGCTCATTTTTGGTACTGTTTTTAATGGAAGATGGCGTTTGCAGATGATTTGTCAGGGCAAGCCTGTCTCAAGAGTCTGTAGATGATTCGTTAGGGGCCACCTTCCTGTGTCCGTGTAAATTGTACCCAGGATCATTTTCGCTCGCCTCACTTTAGTTGAGCATTGGAGCTTCAGGATGTGTGTGCCCACGTCACCTGGGCCGTGATCCTGGAGTTGGGTGAGACTGATTCCCGGGTTTATAGAATTACTCTGGGATTATTGAAAACAGAAGCACTTGAGGCATTCATAATGCTATTTCCTGAACATAACTTATGTTCAGTTCTTCAGAAACATTTCTCTGAGGAAGCATCTATAATTTTTGTTTTCTGCCACTCAGTGCTAGAAAGAATTGTGCAACACTGAAGTGAGTGGCATTATTCCCCTCCCTCCACCATGCAAGCCAGATTAAAGGTACCTCTGGCTCCCCTCAATCTTCTCATCTGCAGGGCGCCTGGCATGGCAGTGTGCTGCCTTCCGTCTTCTTTCTGGGGGAGAATTAGTCGTGTTTGTGTGTACCGCTCAGCTCAGCCTGTTCCGGTTGTGTGGGTGAGGAGCTTGGATGTTAGGTGACCCTCCCAGGCCTGCCTCCTGCCTCCCTAGGCCTTGTTCTAAACTGACAGATAACCAGTGTATTTTAGAAGAGGACAGCAGCAGGGCAGGAGAGAGTTTGTTCAGACTTTCTCCTTGCACTGACATTTGAGCCTTCATCCAGCCTGGGCCCTTCTACAGTGCTGCCTTTGTGTGTTGCAAACCATTCCCTCCCAGTAACCGTGCTTTCAGAGGTTTGGAAATGTGACTTAACTCGTCTTCAATTTAAAGCGTACTATTAAATTTTAGTGTTGAAACTGATGTATTTTATGATCTTTATTTGATTTCTCTTAATTTTTTTCCCCATATGAGACATGGCATCTTAAGGGAGACAGCCTGGTGTTAGCCCCCTTTCCTAAGGATGGAAGTGAATTCTGAAAGCCCTTTAGGCAGGCAGCGAAATATCCAGGGAACCATTATTATAGCTGTGCCTGTCCATGTAAAGCGAGCACGACTCATAAGCAGAAAAAAGTGTAGCCCGGGGGCAAGGTGAGCCCTAATGATGCCTGTGTCTCGCCTCCCTGGCATGAGGAATGGAAGTGCAAGCGCAGGTGGTTGAGTTAGCCTCCAAGCCCAGCCTACACCCCCCTCACATCCCTCTGCATCTGCAGGGGCACAGGCCGTGCTGCCACCCCTCGCTCAGTGCCAGGGCTGATGCGTCAGAAACGGGGTACTGTCCACCCCTTGCTCAGGGCCAGCGATGATCTGTCAGGATCCCTCGTGCTCATCTCATCCTCATGTCTTCATCACCAGCCTCCTGCTGGTAACGGGCTTCTTATTACCTTGATATGGGTAATAACATACCCATACCAACGTATGTGATGACCTACTCATACCAAGGTGTTGTGGGGCGGTGCTCAGTCCTCCGAGGGAATCGGCCCTTAGCCGATTCATATTCAACAGGACTGGGAAATGGGTTCTTGTTCCATGTCCTGGATCCCAGGAAGCCCTTGCCCTGGACCCTGGAATGTCCGGGGTTTTCCTGAGAAACGCTGGTGCCACTGGAGCACAGCCCAGCCCCCTCCAGTTTCTCCGCTTTGTAACTGCACTTGTGTTTAGCAGGTCTTCCAGGACTTAGACGCTGCTTGGTGTGAGCCAGGTTTTGTGTGGAAAGAGGACAGGTCCGAGACGGCAACCAACCAGCCCAGAACCATCTTTTATGCTTCCAGATTCTGTGTCCAAAACTTACCTGTGGACATTGAGGGTGATACATTTCTGCTCCAAGACATCTGTGGACTCAGCTGGAGGGATGGAAAGGATGTAGAAACTCTTCACTCCTGGCCTGGGCTTGGACCTGCTGTGCAGCCTCTCAGTGGCACCAGGGCCCCCTTGTGTCACAGCGGCCTTGGGTTGGTGACACTGCCCCAGGATGTCCCAGGCTTCATGATGTCCAGGCTCCCCTGGCATGGCGACCTCAGGTAGGTGGCACTGCTCTGACGGACGTCCCAGGCTTCATGATGGTAGGGCCTCCTTGTGCCATGGCGGCCTCGAGATGGTGGCACTGCCCCAGGGTGTCCCAGGCTCCAAGGCCAGTGTTCCATCGAGCGAAGGGGAAGTTGTACTGTAAGGTCTAGTCTCGGAAGGTGCCTGGGGTCCTATCCTTCAGAGCGGTCCTACACTTACCACAAATCAAGCCAGGGGAGGCCCTGCCAGAATTTGCAGCTGTGTTTCAGGTTGTTCCACAAGGCCTCATTTATTTTGGCCTAGTCAGGTATATAATTCTTTTTCTCTTTGGTTTTTTTGAGACAGGCAAAAAAAAAAACCTTTTTGTTGCCCAGGCAGTGGTGTGAGCAAGGCTTACTACAGCCTCAACCTCCCAGGCTCAAGCGATCCTCCTGCCTCAGTCTCCTGAGTAGCCAGGACCCACAGGCACATGTTCCATGTGTCCCCATGCCTGACTTATTTTTGTATTTTTTGTAGAGATGGAGTTTTGCAATGTTTCCCAGGCTGGACTCGAAATCCTGGACTTAAGCAGTCCAGCTGCCTCAGCCTCCCAAAGTACTGAGATCATAGGCATGAGCCACCGTGCCTGGCCAAGTGTGTTTCTAATTTCAAAATTAAGAGGACCCAGAGCCAGTTAATTACGTCTCTACTGGAACATGCTGCTTATAGTACATTAGGAAAAATCATCCAGAACTTGGAAAAGGGGCTGGACAGACACAGCTCTTCGAGGTTATCTGATGAACCCCTGGGGTCTTTAACCATCTGGAGGGATGCACCATGTCAGACTCACTGTTGTCGACGGGCTGAAGCCCAGGTTTCATGAGGTTATGTGTCGGCTTGTAGTACTTTCTCTGGTAGAGATGCGAGTGACTTCTGCTCAATGAGAGGCTCATCTCAGGGACTTCATGGCCTGAGGGACGGCAGCCAGTTTGAGCTGATCGAGCAATCTCGTGCTACCCTTATTTTCTGAAATGCCTATGAGTGACTTCTCACACGCTCTTTGAAGCGGCTTCATGACCGCGCTCCTTGGTAATGATCGAATGCTTTTTTTGACCCCTTATCCCCTTTCTTTGGGGGTGTTCCAGTCTCAGTTCTCATGTGTTCTGCTTCTATGGGAATTTCTGAAGCTGCTGAGTGTAGAAAGCACTGAGGAGGCTGCGCTCTCACCCCCGTGAGCCTTCCAGGCATCATCCTCTCCCCTTGGCGAGGTGGCGTCCATGGCACACCGAGGAGGCTGTGCTCCTGTCCCCCGTGAGCTTTCCAGGTGTCCTCGTCTCCCCTCCAGGGGGACAGGAGGAAACTTTCAAACCCTTCTTAAACTTGTTTTCATGTCTTTGTTTTAACAGATTTCTTTGCATCTTCTCCCTTATCCAGAAGTGAGGGTGAACGGTGAGTTATTCACGGGAGTCAAGAAACCACATGCAGCCCAAAGTGACGTTTGTTTTCCTGAAATGATTTGTGTATGTTCACCTTAAAATGCAACTCAGTGAAACAGGTATGTTTTGAGAAATGACTTTAAATTTCCCAGGTAAAAATGTGACAGTTAAATTTCATCATCTGTGCGCCTGTCTACAACTCCCTTCTGTGGTTGCGTGTGAGTTTGTGATTTGTGGTTATTTTTGAAGAAAGAAAATCTGTTGCTGAGGACTTCAGAGGGTGTGCTGGGATTGTGTGGGGTGGACATCGGGTCTTCAGTGTGTGGCTTCCTTGAAGAGGTTCAAATTAAGGCTGAGAGTCCCTACTCCAAAATGCTCTGAAACCTGAAACATTCGGAGCTTCCTCATGACACTTGAAGGAAATGCTCTTCGGAGCACTTTGGATTTCAGGCTCTGGGGATGCTCAACTGGAAAGTGAAATATTGCAAGACCCTTCTGGCCCCAGGAGCTTGGATAAGGTGATGGAGGGGGCCTGTGCCGGGTGACCCTGGAGTGTGAGGCAGCCTGGGCTCGCTGGACTGGTTTTTGTAGGAGCCACAGAAGGGAAAGAGGGTCAAAGTGGCCACACCTGGCTCCTGAGAAGGCTGGACCAGAAGGAGGTGGGCACAGAGGGCAGCAGTTGAGTCCCCAGCGTCTGGGGCTCCTGTCCCTGGTGGAGTTGAGAGCCGCCTCTAGTTGTGGCCTCTCCCCTGTCAGCAGCCCCTGAGGCCCGAAGGGGAGAGGGGGCTGAGGAGAGGAGGAAGGATAGGCCTGCTTCTGGAGAGGGCCAGCATCGGCCTGTGCTAGCCTCGTGTGTTACTCCTGCGTCCAGGGTGCACGGCCGCGCCTCGTGGTGTAGCGGTTCCCGGAATGCACAGCGCTCTTGTCTGCAGTAACGGCTTTGTCTTGACCCTTGGAGGCAAGTTACCTGTTTCCCCAGTGAAAAGAAGTAGAAAATCTTACAGAAATGCATTTGCTCTAATGTCTATTTTCCGATAAGACATGGTCGCTTAGGCTGAATCTTCGGGAGGTCAAGGCAGGAGGATCACTTGAGGCCAAGGGGTTCAAGATCAGCCTGGACAACATAGCAAGACCCCATCTGTATAACAGAAAAGTGAGTTGAGTGTGGTGGTGCGTGCCTGTGGTCCCTGCTACTCTGGAGGCTGAGGTGGGAAGATCACTTAAGGCTGCAGTGAGCTACGATTGCTCCACTGTCCTCCAGTCTTGGCAACAGAGCCAAGACCCTGTCTCAGAAAGAAAGGTAAAAAAAAAAAAAAAAAATCCAGAAATGTCATTTTCTTTTTAAATCATCCCAAAAGAAAAATCGTTTTTTTCAAAGAATGTAAAGGGAAACTGATACGATTCTTTCCTTGCATTGTTTTTCCTTTTCAAATATTTACAGTAGTCCGTCCACATCGTCTCTCATCTCTCATCTCATTACAAAGCAGCAGGTTTCTTTGAGGTTAGTGGTGTTTCTCTGTGTCGCACCTTGGAGAACAGCCAGCATGAAACCTCTTACCACGATCGTGCGCATCGTTTATAGTCCAATTAAAATCCTCTCCAGACACGCCTGTGCTGCTTATTATAGCAGAACTTTGGTTGCGCTGAAATGTGCATTCAGCTAATGGTTTTAAGTTCATATCTGAGATGATGTATAATTCATGAAGCATATGGGATCAGTAATGATTGAAGATAATTCTGGCTGATGTCATTTAGAGGATATTTTTCACTTCAAGTTAAAGCTTCCTTCGCGATAGTCATTTTGGGATTCATTTAACTATGTGCTTTATTTCATAGCTCAAATTTTCATTAGTCATTTCATAACAGGATTTTGAAAGCAGATTTGGCAAAATCTTTCTAACAAAATGTTTGCTTATGACGTCCCAAGGAACAGCAGTCAGAATTGCTGTTAACTGTGGTACATTTTAAGGCTGATGATAGAAGTCACTTGAATGGTAAGGGCTGCTTTGTGAGGCTGATGGGGTTTGATCCCCAGCCCTCCTGATACACCAGTCCTGACCCTGGCCTTCTCTCCTCTCCACTGGGAGATGAGAAGGGTGCCAGCATCCACCTCACAGGCTGTCCTGAGAGCCCAGGACTAAGGGCTTGTGTTCCTCTTGCAGGTGGCGCAGATGTGGGGGCTTGACGATATACACACTGCAGGCTGCCAGTGTCGGGGTAATCCAGTTTTATTCATAAAGGTGGGATTTGCTTTGCTCCCCTGCAGACCAGGTGCGGTGCTGCTGTCATAGCAGGTCTGGTCCTCAGGTGGACAAGGAGTCACCGATTTGGATTCCCAGTGTTAGATGTGAGGGGACCATGGATGTCATGTTTTCAGAGGGGAGGAGTAAAAAGTTTTGCTTGTAATTCCAGGACTGTCTATCCCAGGAATGCCAAACCACTGGCTTTCACCTGACGCTGTCGTAGGTGACACTGTACGGAAATGAGGACTCATGTTCCGCATACCTAAGCCCAGTACCCGTCTCCCTCCAGGGCCGTGGCCGAGCCCTCCTGATTTCTCTTGGTTTCCAGCCTGGGGATCTGTAAGCCCAGTGACGTCTCCAGTCTTGGCCCCTGCTCCCTGTGAGGACAGGAGGTGGCTTCAGGAGGCTGGTGATGAATGCCTGAATGAAGCCCACTTGTGACTGCAGTTCTGTCTAAGGGCCTCCCTGGGTGTTAGATGTCAGTAATTGACACCTGTGTGTGGATCTCATGTGATGAGAGAAACAGTGGGGGAAACCAAAGCTTGTGGAGTCTGCAGGTTCTGGACTTGAGGGTGTGTGTACCTGTATACTTGGTGAGGGGTGTGATGTCTGGAATGAGTGTGCAGGTGTGTCACGTTTGTGCGTGTGTGGTGAGTGTATTTAGCAGGTGTGGGCGCAGTGAGCCTGTTCATGTGTGTTGTATGTATTTGAGGGTGTGTGTGGAGTGTGTACACACATCATATTTGGTGAGTGTATTTGAGGGTGTGTATGGAGTGCATACATACGTTTGCGTGTATAGTATTGGGTGAAGGGGTGGCATGTGTGAAGTAAGCATGCACACGTGTATGTTATGTGTGGGGTTTCTACCTGGTCCTCCCCTGAGCCTGCTCCTGGGCCCTGCTGTCCTGGCAGCTTTACAGTTTGGTGTGTCTTTGATTCCGGAAGATTCTGGAACCAAATTTTGAAGCTGTGACCACAAACTTGCAGCCCTGGAGGACGCTGGCTCATGGAGCCGGCACGAGGGTCTCTGTGCTGGCCTCTCCCTGGGCTGGGCTCTGTCCACAGAAGAGCATGTCTGATGATTGAGCTGTGCGGGTCTGTGGCTCCCCAGCCTCGAATCAGCCCTCGGTTCCGTCCCGCCTCTGTTTTTCTTGCTGAGGGGCTCTGGGAAGTGGAGCCTGGGATAGTGTTTTCACCCTGGGGTTGCTTCGCCAGCTGCCCAGGTGCTGGCTGCCTGAGGCCTGCTGCCGTCCTGGGTGGACGAGGCTGTCGCGGGGACATCCCTGAGCACCTGCGGGAAGGCAGGTTTAGGAAGTGTCAGAGGTGAGTGGCTTCCTCCCACACTTGATTTTCTGGAAAGTTCTGGGTTTCATATTTTTCCCTAAGGGAAGTTAGAAACTGAGTTTCTCTTGAGGGGAATGTCTTTGCAGCGTCTGTTGTTTGAATGTTCTCCAGGTGTGGAATACTCGGGGCCGTATGTGTTTGGGAACATCCGTGTCCTGAGCGAATTCACTAGGGAATGGAGAGAGGCCTCCTGTCAGCTTAGCCTCTGTTTCCAGCTTGTGAGGGTTGATGGCTGCTGGTATCCCAAGGAGAGTTAAACACTGGGTAGTGTGGGATGGGAACGTTTGTTCTGACAAGGTCAGTGGGAAAGCATCTAAACAAACATTGCTGTTCTCCGGGCTCCTTGGGGTCCAGCTTGTTTTGTGGGGTTGAGGGAAAGCTACCCTTGTTCCTGTTCCTCACCATTTGAAAGGTGTCCAGGACACGTTCCTCTGGAGAGGTGATGCGCGTGAGTGGGGGTCAGGTCGTAAGCTCCGAGGTTATTTGGGACCTGTCAACAGATTTCCTGTACACACAGGTGCTTGGTAAAGGTGTTCCTGATTAGCTAAAACATTTCAACAGGACGTGATAGCTGGTGGTTGTTTAAAGACTATCACAATTTTCCTGTTACTTTTTAAATACCTGTTGAATAAGGGAGGATTCACATATTTTTCTTTTCCTGTGTGCATACTTGATATTTTGTTTTTTGTTTTTTCTGTGGGTGTGCAGCTAACAGGATTTAGAAGCAGTCTCAGCCCTGGGGAGACTTCAGGACTGCCTCTGTCTGCGCTGAAGGGAGGCAGGGATTTGGGGGCTACCTCCTCCATAGGACGGACACCAAGGGCCAGAGGTCAGCAATCTCAGTGAGGTCACAAAGACGGGCACACCCAGCACCCTTGTCCCTGTGCCTCTCCTTCACATTTGTCTCTGCTCAAAGCTGCTCTCCTGGGTCATCACGGGTGATCTTTAGGCGGGTGCTTGGTTCTTGCAGAAGTGGTGTCTGGCTGTGGTCAGTGTGGGCCCTCAGGACTTCCATGTTTTTGGCTCACATCAATATTGGGCAGTGGTGTATGTTTGTTTTGGAGTGGTAGATCGGGTGCATTTTGGCTTTGCCAACTCATTTAATACCTGTTCTCCTAGGTGCGGGGACCCTCTCGTAAGCCTCATGTTCTCCTAGGTTCTGGGGCCCTATCATAAGCCGCGTGTTCTCCTAGGCGCTGGGACCCTATCATAAGCTGTGTGTTCTCCTAGGCGCGGGGACCCTCTTGTAAGCTGCATGTTCTCCTAGGCGCTGGGACCCTATCGTAAACTGCATGTGAGGGATCTCGGAGGTGCTCTTTATGAGGATCCGATGCCTGACCTGAGGTGGAAGCTGCATTTCAAAACCACCCCCCAGAACAATTGTCTTCCATGAAACCCATCCCTGGTGCTAAAAAGGCTGGGGGACAGCTGGCCTCACAGGTGCTAAGATGTCAGTAGATTTTTGGACTCGGGCCTCAGTTGAAGAGGATTAGATTTTGAAAGGCGGGGATTGAAGGCTTCTAAAGGGCAGGTTTTCATCTCCTGTGGGGCCTGGGCAGAACTGATCCAGAAGCTGACAACTAGTCAGGCTGGCTCACTGCCTGTGTCCTGTGTGTGCAGCCTTCCTGTTTATTCTATTGTCTGGTGGTGGTGTGGATTCCATCCACAGCCTCAGAGTAGTGGAACCCATGACTTCAAGGCTGATCTTATTTAACTTTATCAAAAAGACTTGAAAATCATTTAGTAGAAATCTTCCAGATACCCGAATCCTTTCTTTTCCCAGAGGCTTTTAAGTATTGCAACTTAAAAATCTTCAAAAATAACTTGAAAGGAAAACCTCTAAGTACACTTTTGATGAGCACCCTTGACAGCTTTAATATGTGTAGTAAATTCCCTTGACTTTTGTATTCCTAGAAACTGTTCTTGTTTGCAGAAGACTTTGTATTTTGTCAACAGTGGCCACTATTCGGTGACCATCATACCTGCCGTGTCTCATTTAGAAAGTTGGTTGTGGATGTATTAACTTTTCAGACACACAAACACTTGGGCTGTTTGTTTTTGGTTTTGATTTTTTGTCCCCCCCCCCCAGCTGAATTCAAAAAAGGGAAACAAGCAGACAGAGTAAGTACCCGAAAGTGTCTAAGTGGCTGGCTGGGGGATCCTACTATGGTGTTGGATTGTGTTCTGCCAGACATAGCTCCTCGAAAAGCTGACCCTGAAAGGGTTGGCATTGCCTTCAGCCTGGGACATTCGTCTGTCTCACCAGAAAATGAAGAATCTGCCAGAGCACTGTGAGTCAAATTCAGTCAGAACTCTATTAAATAAGAGGTTTTGTCTCAAAGGCCAAAACATGAGGACACATTTTTAATTTTTAAGAAGCGCTTCATCGTGACTCAGTCCTGATGTGTACTGCATTAGGAAACCTCTGAACTTCCGCACTCAGGCTCTGAGGGAAAGTGGTTGTGCCCTTTCCACTGTTTTTGTTTGAACAAAAATTCACTTAGGTAGAACTGGAAGCCTTTCCACAGTGTTAATACTCCTGACCCGTTCTGGGTCTCGGTATATGTGTACTGTATAAATGTACATGTGTGTATGTGGTGTACGCATACTACATGTATTTCCACTGCAAGTATTTACAATGTATAGGTATGTGCACTTCATGTGTCCTACACACGTGCATGCTGTAGGCATGCATGTACACGTGTAGATGTGTGTATGGGCACTATGGTTATATGCACACTACTTGGACACCTATCTGTTCTGCATGCGTACATACATGCATGTATTTAATGCCATATACATACCTGTGTACGTACACCATGTGGGTATGTGCACATTATTTCTGCAGATGTATATATACATATGTGCACACAAGCATGCATGTACACTATGCACACTGAATAAACTTCTGGATATGTACACACTAATACATAGACATGCTGCATATGTATCTACACTATTGCATATGTGTATATGGTTTATACATTAGTGTACTGATGTACATTGTTTACATGTGCCTATGTGTACACTGCGCATGTGTATGCATGCTGTAGTGCACCTACGTACATTGGATAAGAATGTATGCTATATGCATGTGTATACATAGAGCAAATAGCATACCTATGTACATACGGATGTGCATGTGTATGCCATATGCATGTACATACAGGTTATAGTATACCTGTGTACACTATATGCATATAGATGGGTGTACACACTATTCATGTGCATACATGTTAGCGTACCTATGTATATTTGCTATATGGATGTGTGTATGCTCTATGTTTGTACACACGTAGTGAACTTGTTTGTACACTATATATATTTGGATGTGTGTACACTCTATACATGTACACCACATGGATCTGGATGTGTGTGCACTCTGTACGCACGTAGTGCACTTATGTACACTATACATATTCGGATGTGTGTACTCCATGCACGTACACGTGTTACAGTGTACCATATACGTACACTATGTGGATGTAAATGTGTGTGTGCTCTATGGCACCAGGAATAGGGCTCCCGCAGGGATCCAAGAATGCACCATCTCGCTGGCACCGGAGAGTGTAGGATGAAAACCATTGTTTGTTGCAACCTAGTTGAAATTTGGCAGGTTACTATACCCTTTGCAAAGATTTAGGAACAGTCACTTCCTTGATGTGTGTGTTCCTGAAATCATAAACAGCTCTGTGAGGTGTGTCTCATCCCGAGACGAGAGAGGGAACTGAAACAACAATGACTCGGTCACTTAAATGAGGTAGAGCTAACAGAGCAGCTGTCTAGCTTTCCGTATTATAACTTTGTCAGCAGCTCAATGAGAAATCGCCACTCATCAGGAAATGTGTCCACTTTCTACTGTTCTTTCTTCGTGGCGTATTTACTGCCTCGTGTTGTTCCTCACGATGTAGCAAAATCCCTCCTAGAGTTGTGAATAGAAACAGTTGATGACAATTGTAGTATCTTCTTTGTTAACATTGAAAATGATATGTGAGTTCATCTTCAGATACTGTTTGGAAGGATGAGAAAGAAGATGTTTAGGGCAAAAGAATAGAGAGCTTTCAAGTCAACAGGGAAAATAAGGACTTTGTGCAAAATATTTCCAAATTTGGAATTTGAGAACACTAAATCTCACATTTAAGATCATAGGTAGTTTTTTGGGGGGCAATTTAAAATTAGTACTTGGTTTTCCATGCCTTTGGGAATTTCTTTTTTTTTTTTTTTTTTTTGAGACGGTCTCGCTCTGTCGCCCGGACTGGAGTGCAGTGGCCAGATCTCAGCTCACTGCAAGCTCTGCCTCCTGGGTTTACACCATTCTCCTGCCTCAGCCTCCCGAGTAGCTGGGACTACAGGCGCCAGCCACCTCGCCCGGCTAGTTTTTGTATTTTTAGTAGAGACAGGGTTTCAGCGTATTAGCCAGGATGGTCTCGATCTCCTGACCTCGTGATCCGCCCGTCTCGGCCTCCCAAAGTGCTGGGATTACAGGCTTGAGCCACTGCGCCCGGCCGCCTTTGGGAATTTCAATCCTGATGGAGGATTGCAAGAATAATCTGATTTTTCAGAACAGAAGGACAGTCTGTCTCAAAGGTAAATTCCAGGTTCTACCATAGAGAAATAGAAATTGCTGCCAACGTTCTGTAAGGTTCTTCAGCTCTTTCCTCTTCTGTGGTTAAAAAACCATCTCTGGGTTTAGTCTCAGCCAAGTTCCTCTTATGAGGTTGCCTTACATTTCGCACAGCTGTTGAGAGTCTTCATCATTCGTAGTTAACTTGTTAAAAGCAAAACCTTGTACTAGTTAGATCTGAGCACCTTGAAGGCAGGGCTTTGTTTTGTATTTTTAATAAGCAGCAGGGTGATGGCAGGACTGGGGCCCTTCCTCCCATCATGCGTTCCTCTGAGCTTTCAGAGTTCTCACTGCGTGCTGAGTGTGGTGTTGGTTGTTTAGCGTTTAAATAGGAAGATGAGGCTCTGCGACTTGGGACGCTCTTACCACCTTCATAGAGAGCTTGGTGACAGCTTAGCATGACAGCTTGCACACCTGTTGTGTATACTTTCTTACGGCCCCACAGAAAGGGTATTGATTTAAATGTGACTAATTTCTCGTGTTTATTTTTGCCTTTATTCCTAGTTACAGTCCTGATACTTTTTCTTCCTTTAAAATCCTGCTAATCGCTGGTGAATTAGTGATAAACTATATTTATGTGTTCTCTAAATCTAACGATTTAATTGGAGGTCATTATTCTTGTACCATGTGTCAGTGCTGTGTCAGGATGGCTCAGTTTTATGTTGTCAAAGGATTAACTAGAGCAGGATGCAGCCTTCCTGGAACTTGCTCATTTATGAAATACAGGCACTTTATTTTTTGCTATACTCGAGGTGTGCTCAAATGTAAACAGTTTGAGCCGTGTTAGGATATACAAGATTGTAATGAAGAAATCAACAACTTGATCAAGTACCAGCTAATGAACTTTATGTTTGAAGTATATGGAACACGGACCTTGGCAATCAGTTTTCATCTTGACCTTTTATTTTTTTACTAGAATCTTGGTCTGTCACTCAGGCTGGAAGGGTGGAGCACAGTAGCACAATGTCCGTTAACTGCAACCCCTACTTCCCAGGTTCAAGCGATTCTTATGCCTCAGCCTCCCTAGTAGCTGGGGTTACACTCCCTAGTAGCTGGGGTTACAGGGTGTGTGCCACCATGTCCGGATAATTTATTTTTAGTAGAGATGGGGTTTTGCCATGTTGGCCAAGCTGGTCTCCAACTCCTGACATCAAGTGATCCACCCACCTCAGCTTCTCAAAGTGCTGGGATTACAGGTCTGAACCACCATCGCTGGCCTGATCTTCTGTTCTAATATTGGTTATTCAGTCTCAATGATAGTGCCTGGTTGTATTAAATTGGGGTAGAAAGCACAATTTAAATGAATTTGGTTGCGTATGTACATGCTCACTTAGCGTTCATGGCAGCATTGTGAGGTGGGCATTGTTCCTGAAGGAAGGCCGGATGGGCAAGTCTGGGCTTAGATATGCGACTTGTAGGCAGTCACTATTGTCCCATGGCTGAGATCAGGCCTGTCTGATGCCTGTACCCCGAACTCTTCTTAACACACGAACGAGCAACTGTCAAGAGTCGGTGCTCGAGTGTGATGTGGCCTGTGGTGTTTGCCTCTCAGCCTTGCTTTGGCTCGGGGTAACAGGGCAAGAGCTCCCTCCCTCGTGCGGCTGCCTGGGAGTCCCAAGAGAACCCACTGATACCGTTTATAAATGCCGGACATCGAACGTTCTCCTTGGTAGCAGCACATCTGGAATCGGGCAGTGCAGTTAGATTCTCGGCCAGCAAACCTGTACAGGAGTGTGTGACCTCTGCGTTTGCTTCTCCCGGACAAAGGTGATTTCCTGGTCACTACTGGATGGCAACAGGTGTGGCCTCAGGAGCAGCACGGAGACGGGCACCCGGGTGCAGGAAGAGCATGTGCAAGAGGGGTTGGGGAATGTGACAGATGCACGTGGGAGTTTAGCTGTTACCGTGGGGGGTGTGGGGTGGGTGAGACCAGATTTTCACATGGTTGCCCCTTTCTGAAAAGAACCCTGAATTGACTTCTCTGTGGCTCCTCGCGCCTCTTTGTCAGGTTGGAGGAGACTGCGCCCCTGGCTCAGGCCCTGCTTGCGCGAGACGGAAGCTGCTGTTGCTTGCCCTGCTCTCCCTGTGACGTCCTCTGTGCTGTTCTCCTCCGGGAACAGTTCTGCCGAGCAAGCTTGGCCTCTGCTCCCTTCTGCTCTTGGATTACATGTCTGGAAGGCCTGTGTTCTTTCCTGGTTTTTGATGATGCTGAGCTGTGTTTTTACAAGGATGGCACGTGCTCATAGCAGGGAGAAGCCCCTTTGCAACTTTAACATCTTGACGTTCTCAAGCAGAGCTTGCTATCGAAGTTGACAGACTCCTGTGTTTTTGTTTTGGCAGAAACTGAATTTCAGTCTTAGAACAGCTTCAGCACACGTGATCCTAGCTCTTCTCTCTCACTGCTCCCCTCGTGTGTGGCAGAAATCGTATGCCCTGCAGTTGACCAGTCCCTTCATTTGAAAATCAGTTAATGTATGCGATCCTCATGAGAATTTTACTTTTTATAAAAGCAATCGCAAAGACTGGGTTTTGTGAAACCAGTGTTTGATGTGTATATTACTTGCACTCACAATAAGCTTTGTCTTCTAAATATTCCATGTTTCAGATGAGCACTGGAATCATGCCCTGAAGTAGTTTTGCTTTTCCGCTTTTATTTTTGGCTAAGGTCAAGTTGAGAACATTGTGATATTAGGTGTAGTGAACCCTTTTAGCTTCTTCTATGTCTGTTTTCCTTTAAGCCAAAACCAGCAGACTGATACCAGTTTGTGAGTGCCTGGCATCTCCCAGGCCTTTCCTGGGTCTTCCCTCCGCTGTCTCATGGACAGAGCAGTCACTCGTGGAAGGTGAACCTGAGAATCTGTGCGTGGAATTAAGTACATGTCATAGCTCTCTTTTGTGACGAACTGAATCACATTAAGCCCAGTAAATTGTAACAGCAGGTTTTGCACATACAAAGCATTGAACACCAGCACAGGTGACCAGGCTGCAACGCTTCTGGTCCTTCACAAGACCTCCGGTATCACAGCACATTTAACAAATTGGCAGCATTGAGTGTTTGAAAACCTTGTGTATGTACCATGTCTGTGATTTTCGAGGGCCTGGAAAAACACCTCTGTGGTTATAGCAATCTTGATCAATGGGAGCTTAAGGTTAGTACTGGGGCAGACTGTGTTTTAAAGAATCAAGGTCTCTCGAGTATGTTTCGGTTTTCCCATGAAGAAGAAAGATGTTAGCTGTTCTTTCCTGGACTGTGGCTAGCAGAGTGCCCCACCACGGTCACTCACACGTTTACTTCACTTCCGTTGAACCGGGCTGGGCTTGGGCCAGAGTACTTCGCTAGTCAAATGTCATATGAGGCTGAGGAACTGTCTTCTGCTTCATCATTGGCATATGGAAATAATGTTTTCCAGAGCATACTCTACTTTCTCGTTTGTGTTTATATAAAATAATGGAATGGTTATTTTAACTGTGCAGTTTCCTATGCTTGGTTATTTAATTGCAGAAAGATAACGGTTTTATTTTGCTAAAATCTGTGCTAGGAATTGTGCAAAATCTTTGTGAAATTCCCAGTTTACTAGCTTAAGTTATAGATCTTTGTATAGAAAGGAAAAAGCCTATTGCTACAAGGAGCATTGTCTTGATCGATGCAAAAAGCTTTAGACTTATTAGCCGTGTAGTCAGTAAAATGCATCAGAATGTGGCAAAACTTGAGAAAAGCATTGAAGTTTTAAAATCTGCTATGCAGTTTTCTTCAACTCCCTTGCAAGGTACTTAATTTGAATAAAAGACAGAATAAAGTGTTCCCATTGAGGAAAGTGGCAGGAGGACTGTTCAGAATGTGTTCTGAATCTGAGCAGTCCTGCCACACTCGTCTGTGATGTGGTGGTGTCCATGGTATCACTTTTACAGAACTTTAAGAATGCTGCTTCTGTGAAGAAAATACATTTATTCTTAGCATTTCAGTTTTGAGTTTTGAGAAGTGTAAAACGTGTTAATGCTTTCTTTCCCTTAGAAGAAAAAAATTGTTTTTTCTTTCCCTTACAAAAAGAATTTGCTTTTTTTTTTTTTTTTTTTAATGCCTATGAGACTCTGAAGCACATTAATCACTTAAAAAGAAAAGAAAAAAAGGGGACCTGGCGTGATGGCTCAAGCTTAGTAATCCCAGCCCTTTGGGAGGCCGAGGCAGGTGGATTGCTTGAGCCCGGGAAATTGAGACCCAGGGAACCAGCCTGGGCAACCTGGTGAAATCCCGCCTCTACTGAAAACACACAAATTAGCTGGGCGTGATGACTGCACACCTGTAGTCCCGGCTACTCCAGAGGCTGAAGAGAATCGCTTGAGCCTGGGAGGTGGAGCTTGCAGTGAGTGGAGATCACACCCTTGCTGTCAAGCCTTGTTGACAGAGTTTGGACCCTGCCTGAAAAACAGCAACAATAATAACGTATGGGTGAACTGCCCGGCTGCTCTGTGTAGAGTAGAATAAATCCAATGACATTTTTGTCTTTTATTAGCATTGAAATGTTCTTAATCATCCCTTTGTTTTCATTACATTGTAGCAATATATTGCTGCTTAGAGTCTGGAACAAGTAGGCTTCTCTGGATCGGTTTCTTACTGGATTGCTAAAACTTAGAATGATTTTTCCCCTCCTTGGATGTGACTTATAGAACTTTACCTTTTGAGGTGATGTGCTGCATTTGATAGCGGACACAGGAACGCCCGAAGAATTCACTTACGGGGCTAAAATGTACGTGCTTTGTAGTGTTTCCCTCCTAGAATGAAAACGGTACCTCTCATTTGTGGGTCACTGATGCTATTTGCTGAAAACATTTTAAATTTTATTTATTTTAATTTTTTGAGACAGACTCTTACTCTGTCGCCCAGACTGGAGTGCAGTGGCACGATTTCGGCTGACTGCAAACTCTGCCTCCCAGCTTCACGCCATTCTCCTGCCTCAGCCTCCCAAGTAGCTGGGACTACAGGTGTCCGCTACCATGCCTGGCTAATTTTTTTTATTTTTGGTAGAGACGGGGGTTTCACCGTGTTAGTCAGGATGGTCTCAATTGCCTGACCTTGTGATCCGCCTGCCTCGTCCTCCCAAAGTGCTGGGATTACAAGCGTGAGCCGCCGCACTCGGCCGAAAACATTTTCTTTACTGCCTCAGTCCTCAGTTGGGTAGTCTGTTCTTTGTAGGACATTCAGGGAGCGGGGACATCTTGAGTCTTGAAAGGCACACTCTGCGAGATGGGAATCTCCCGACTGCTTATTTAGGGAATCCTGCCGGCTGTCATTGACTGGAGAGCGCAGTTTCCTGGCTGCCCTGGTCTTTGAGCGGAGGGAGACTGAAGGGTCATTTTCCCACCTGGACCAACGTGTTTATTAAACCTGGCTTGTGGATCATTTGGATCTTTTTATGAAGGAAAAGCCACATCTGTGACTGTCAGATGAGTGGAAGTCATGTTAAAATATATATATATATATTTGGCTACTATGGAGAAGTTTTGTCCTTGGGACCTGTGAATACAGTCACGGGAGAGCAGAATGTTCACGGTGTGAGTGCCTACAGTGTACATGCAGAGTCACATTCTTCAGAAGTATTACGTTAAAAAGTGACAAGAGAAATATATTTTCCTCATGACAACCTCGGTAAGAAGCTGGCACTACTCTTGTTTTTGGAGGGGTGTGAAGGGAATATTGAGAAAGTGTCATCAACATTAGACTCGCCCACTCTGCAAATCCTGTGCCGGCTGGAGTGAGGACCCCATGACGGAAAGATGCACCCCTCTGCCCGGAAGGAGTTGAATCTTTGTGGCACTCAGGATGCACGGTTCTTCTCTATATAAAGGCAGAGTGTGGAACGCTGTGGAGGCTGAGAGAAGAGATGTGGTTAGCAAGTATGAGTGAGATGTTTGGGGCTTGTTAGCACCTGTCGTCTGTGCAGCAAGCTTTGCTATCTGTACACGTGTGATCCTTAAAACACTGGTGTGTGGAGCCGTGAGGCTGTCGAGGGCCCCAGCTCCCGGCAGGCTGAGGAGTTCCATGTTACCACTAGGATAACCATAATTGAAGGCCGTCACTCAATCCCAAGTCCCGAAAGGGGGCTCCTTTCAGAGAGGAAAATACCCTTGGAGCCTTGGGCAGAATTCAGTGATTTTTCTTCTAATGTTGCTTAGATTTCAGCACCTTAGCTGAAAGCTGGTCTCCCATGCGGTGAGCAGGAACCCACCCCATTGCTTCAGCCTGGAAGATGCTGCCCTCATACTGGAATTGACTTCAAACAAACTTGAAAGCTCTGGCACCGCTGCTCATTTCCACACTGTTGCAGGCCATCTAAAATCCGGAGCATGCCTTGGCGTTTTGATTTTGTTACTCCTCTTGAACGGCTCTGAGATGGCTCATTGCGAGTTAGAGATTTGCAGAAATGATCAAGCAGAGCTGCAGTCATCTTGCAGATCAAGTGGTTTTTTCTGAAAGCTTGTTACAGGCTTAAATTTCTGATCCCATTCCATCCACTGATCTTGTATGATTGGTTTCTTTTTGCACCCATTTGGGTCTGTGAAGCATCTCCCCACCGTGGTAGAACTTTAGCTCTGATTTCATGCATGAGTCGGTATCTTCACTCCTCATCTGCGAGGAGAAAGCTCTGTAGGTCCTGCATTGTTTCTGTCCCCTCCCTGCACGCGGATGGATTGGGGGGGGTATTTGTGGTGTGTGAACTTGCTACCCCTAGAGACTCCTTGTTCACTCCCCTGGACCGTATTACTCCCTACTCCCCTGGACCACACACCTCCCTCCTGGTTCACTCCCTGGACCACACTCCTCCCTCCTGGTTCACTCCCTGGACCACACTCCTCCCTCCTAGTTCACTCCCTGGACCAAACTCCACCCTCCTCCCTCCTGATTTACTCCCTGTGTCCCCACTCCTCCCTCCTTGTTCACTCCCCCCTCCTTGTTCACTCCCCCCTCCTTGTTCACTCCCCTGGGCCCCTACGCCTCCCTCCTGGTTCACTCCCCTGGGCCCCCACGCCTCCCTCCTGGTTCACTGCTCTGGGCCCCCATGCCTCCCTCCTTGTTCAGTCCCCTGGGCCCCCACGCCTCCCTCCTGGTTCACTGCTCTGGGCTCCCATGCCTCCCTCCTTGTTCAGTCCCCTGGGCCCCCACGCCTGCCTCCTGGTTCACTGCTCTGGGCTCCCACGCCTCCCTCCTGGTTCACTGCTCTGGGCCCCCACGCCTCCCTCCTGGTTCACTGCTCTGGGCCCCCATGCCTCCCTCCTTGTTCACTCCCCTGGGCCCCCACGCCTCCCTCCTGGTTCACTGCTCTGGGCCCCCACGCCTCCCTCCTGTTCACTGCTCTGGGCCCCCATGCCTCCCTCCTGGTTCACTGCTCTGGGCCCCCACGCCTCCCTCCTGTTCACTGCTCTGGCCCCCACGCCTCCCTCCTGGTTCACTCCCCTGGGTCCCCACTCCTCCCTCTTGGGGGCGTGGTAGTTTCTGCTGTGCTTGTGCCAGCTCGATAAGGCTGAGTGGCAGCTCCAGGGCTGTGGCTGCTCACGCAGCTGTGGCGTTAGTGCAGAGAACTGCGGGGATGCAGCTGCCCTTGCTGTGATGCTTCGAGTGTCATAGTTGGTGTGGGAAGCTGGGTGGGAGGTGGATGTCCCAGGAAGGGACAGGAGCCTCCCCTCAGCCTCTGTCAAACACTTCTCAGCCAGGCGTGGTGGCTCATGCCTGTAATCCCAGCGCTTTGGGAGGCCGGGGCGGGCAGATCACCTGAGGTCAGGAGTTGGAGACGATAAATGACTCACACTCGTTTGCCTTGCTTTTTAATTGACGATTGGTGTAGCTCAGTAGTCTGAACTTGTTAAGCAATCATTCTTACTGAAAGACTAATCTTTAAAAGTCTCTTCCTCTGTCTTTGGCTGCTGTAATCAAATGCAATGTAATCAGCACTGGTTAATGGCTTTACTTGCTTGGCTAACAAATGCTCCTCAAAAACTTTGGTTTCTTGTTATTTTCATTTATAATTATGTTTTAAGCCTTCTAATTTTTCTAGCTTTCCTGCGAGTTGGGAATAATTGTGATGGGTGCTTAGTTCGGGATGTTGACGTACACTCTATGCCCAGCTACTCTGTCATTGTGTGAACACTGATTTGTCACTTTCTTATGAAGACTGATTTCACCTAGTTTGGTAAATTCTATTAATTTGAAGGAAGGGGGTGGAATGCAACTGCTGTTAGGAGGCTTTTTTAAGGATCGGGGCAATATTGCCATGATTACCATTAGAGAAGGAACATAAAAATACGTGCTGCCTTCTGTCATGATGAATATGTAAGTCCGCATCTGTGACTGCAGAAAACGGCAGCCCCAAATCTTCAAATAGTGTGGATGCACCAAGCCAACCTGCAGGGCACTGTGAAGCAGCCTGCATTAACTGAAGTTGGCCCACAAGCCCTGAGGAATGGTGTCTGAGTTATGATAAGGCTCTGACTTGGGATTAAACAGGCCTCCAAGTACTGTGATATTCTAAACAAAGACACAAGACTGTCCAGGGAGCCCAGGGGACACCTGTAGGCAGTGTAGGTGAGAAAAGGCTCCAAGGAAGGTTCCTGTAGCTCAGCTAGGAGGATTCTGTAAGGCAGTAGACACGTCAATGTTCACATAGGAGTGTTGAGCTATATTCATTCCTTTTAAGCAGTCAGGCTTGTGTGTGCTTTGAGGGGCACTCACATGGCGCCCCTTCTACCCTCACTGCTGGTTGTGCCTGTTTGATGTTCCGGATTTCTGTGTTGAGTGTGTCCACTCTCCAAATGTATCTCTGTCTCCGGAATGTTTTAGAGTAGACCATTTATTGTTTAAACGCTTG